>NW_007726412.1:0-697 GCF_000696425.1 Galeopterus variegatus | reverse complement strand
TTCTTTGGATATATTCCCAGCAGTGGGATAGCTGGGTCATATGGTAGATCTATCTGCAATTGTTTGAGGAACCTCCAAACCATTTTCCATAGGGGTTGCACCATTGTGCATTCCCACCAACAATGTAAGAGAGTTCCTTTTTCTCTGCAGCCATGCCAGCATTTATCTTTCGGTGTCTTTTGGATTTTTGCCATCCTAACTGGGGTGAGATGGTATCTCAGTGTGGTTTTGATTTGCATTTCCTGGATGCTGAGTGATGTTGAGCATTTTTTCATATGACTGTTGGCCTTTTGTATATCTTCTTTAGAGAAATGCCTGCTTAGCTCTTTTGCCCATTTTTTGATTGGGTTGCTTGTTTTTTTCTTGTAAAGTTGTTTGAGTTCCTTATATATTCTGGATATTAGTCCTTTGTCGGATGTGTATTTTGCAAATATTTTCTCCCACTCTGTTGGTTGTCTTTTAGCTCTGTTAATTGTTTCTTTTGCTGTGCAGAAGCTTTTTAGTTTGATATAGTCCCATTTGTTTATTTTTCCTTTGGTTGCCCATGTTTTTGGGGTCATATTCATGAAGTCTGTGCCCATCCCTATTTGCTGAAAGGTTTCTCCTATGTTTTCTTAATAAGTTTTATTGTTTCGGGTGTATATTTAAATCCTTAATCCATTTTGAGTTGATTTTAGTACGTGGTGAGAGGTATGGG
>NW_007726411.1:724302-749862 GCF_000696425.1 Galeopterus variegatus | reverse complement strand
ATTTGAGATGATAGATATGCTAATTACCCTGATCTGATCATTACACATTGTATAATACATGTATCAATATACCACACTGTACTCCATAAATATGTACAATAATTATGTGTCAACTAAAGATAATTTTTTTAAAAATCAGGAAAGTAAATGCCATCCAAATGGGATTAAGATTGACAACAAATTAAAAAATGGGAACATTCAAAAGAAAAATACAGGGGCCAGCCAGTTAGTTCAGTTGGTTAGAGCGTGGTGCTGACTGCAACACGGAAGTCTGGTGTTTGATCCCTGTACTGGCGGCCAGCCAAAAAAAAAAAAAAAAAAAGAGGAAGAAAGCTCAAAAAAATTAAAGGCTTATTCATAAATGCTCTTAGCAGCTTCATTTTTAATATCCAAAAACTGCAAACAAACCAAATGTCTATCAACAGATGATGAGGTGAATGTATAAATAAATTGTGGTATATCCATCCAATACTATACTACTCAGCAAACACAAAGGAATGAACTATCCATACATGTAATGACACGAATGATTCTCAAAAGAATAAAGCTAAGTGAAAGAAATTAGACAAAAACAAGTATTTGCTTTGTGATTCCACTTATGTAAGATTCTAGAAAACTAAATTATAATCATGAAAAGTAAATCAGTAGTAACTTGGGGATGGGAGCAGGGTTGATAAGAAGGGAGGATAAAGGGGCAGGAGGAAACTTTTGGGGATGATGGATATGTTTACTACCTTGACTGTGGTGATGGTTTCACAGTGAATAATATGTGTCAAAATTTATCAAATTGTACACTTTAAATACGTGCAGTTCATGGTATGTCAACTTCAACAAGCCTTTGAGATTTGGGGGCCTAAATGGAAGTCTCAATAAGCCTCTGGATCCCTCATTTTAGTACTAAAGTCTGAATGGAGAGGTTGTTGCTGTTCCAGGGATGGCTGCTAAGCCTTGGCACCCACCTACCTGCCTGGGGACACCCCTGCCTGGGGATAGGGAATGGCTGCCCCAATATTTGGAAAGAAGCCCTTGGGATAAGAATTATAACTCCCTCATTAAGGAATGACAAAGCTCAGAAAACTTCACGACATCATCTGGCCTTGCTCCTCATTATACAGATAAGAAAACTGATGCCAGAGACTGGTGTTGATTTAAACAAGATGGTAGGACAGATTTAGGGACAAACTGGTGAATGAGCATAGTCAGGGACCATGAGCAGGGACTGAGTTCTCTGTCTCTTCTCCCCTACCCCTGCAGTAGTGACTCACAGCACAAAGCATGACTCCTTGAGGGCTGTCGGGTGGGTGGTTTTAGTCCCTGTCCCTTCCCTGCCCAGAGATGGTGAGGACCAGCTGGCCACTGAGCACTCTGTATCCTGGCCTGCACCCTCTCCCGGGACCTCACCCCTCTTCTCCCTCCCGGGGGAGGACTCCATCCTGTAGCCAGGAGGATGGGCTGCCCGCACCCAGACGCTGCCCCAGGAGGCAGGAAATGCCAGGCACTTTCCCTCTCCCTACAGACCATATGAGCTCATTCTGGTAAAAGTTTAATGTCTAAAAGTCAATTACACTTAAGAATGCTCTGATGAGCCCAACATCAGCCTTTTCCCAGAGCCACTGGGGCTGCAGCTACTTCCCCGCTCCCTCCCCATGATGCTGAGAAAACCTCCCTGCCCTTCCTCAAGTGTTGCAGGGGCAGCTAGCTGATCCCTGCTTTCCCACCAACTTGCTGCGTGACCTTGAGCAAAGCCCATCTCCTCTCTGGGCTTAATTTTGACCTTAATAGAATGGAAGAGCTGATTCGGGTGATCACTGAGTTCCAAGCTCGGCTTGCTCATACCACAGGCCCTCATCTCTGGGTGAGCATAGCAAGGACAGGGAGATGTACGCCAGGTTGGAGGTGTGTGAGGGAATGGTCAGGGACAGAAATGCTGAAAACCAGAGCTGTTGGAAAAGAGGAGAAATTCTGGATGGGTTTCTGCTCATTTAGAGAGTAAATGCATTATAATAAACATGCAAAGAATTATGCAAAAGTACAGTCCATATTACAATGACCTGGCCTCCTTTCCTGTGTGGTGTCCAATTCGGCCTGCCGTCACAGACCTTTCCTCAGCTGGCCTGACGTGCCACAGCTGGTCTCAGACATGGGCTAAGTGGCCCAGGCAGACCCCAGGGAGAGAAAGAACGCAGCCACCGGGGCTCTCTTTTGCAGGCCGTGATGGGCATTTTACCTCTAATCCACCCACCCACTATTTCCCATTCAGACCCTGCCAGCCCCTAGGCTGTTCTTTGTATAATCCTGGCAGTTCCCATCCTGAATCCTCCTTACACCAATTTCCTCCACGGGAATACCCTCCCCTTCTTTTCTCTTCCCAAGACAGCTCTGGACTCAATCTCGGGAAGTTTCTTTGTCTAACTTTATTCCAAGCTGACTGTCAAGACTTGTCACTATGCAGGGAACAGCTTGGACAAAGGTGAGGAGGACATTCTGTTCAGGAACATGGACTTAGTCTGCTGCACCCTGATCTGTATCCTGCCTCTCATCCCACCACAGGGACAATGCAGAGCATGCCAAACCACTGGTAAAATGCTGGTGCTCTGTTCAGGAACATGGACTTAGTCTGCTGCACCCTGATCTGTATCCTGCCTCTCATCCCACTACAGGGACAATGCAGAGCATGCCAAACCACTGGTAAAATGCTGGTGGCCTGGAGAGATTTGTTCCAAATTCAAAATGGCAGCTCTTTTGAGTCAGGGGAGCCCTTTGCCATGGGAGGTAAGAGCCTTCTTCTGCCTTGGGTTGAGGCTGCTTCAGAAATGTGGAACAGTGTGTGAACCATGGGTTCTCCACTTTCTAGACCAAAATCCCTCTCTCACCTCTCTTTGGGCTATCATTCTGTTTTAGTTCAAATCATTTTCTTTACTGACTGTTCTGGCCAAAGGTAATAATCAAAATATTCAATCCCTAGTAAGGCTTGGGCACTGGACAAACAGAATGGATGTCACTGAGTGCTGGAGAGAGTTCTTGAGATTGGCCAAAGGGGAGGTAGAGAAAGTGAGAATTAGAGGTGTGGCTGGGTGCAACACTTTAGTTGTTAAATCCCAGGACATTTAGAGGGTGTGGCATCAGGGGAGGAGCCAGGGCAGGCTGGGTGGCCAGAGAACACTTCGGGTGCTGTTTAGAATCCATTTACCCACATGCCTACCTCAGAGCCATTCTCTGCCCTTCTCGTCTTTGGTCTGTGTCCAGGGAGGCAGACCCTTCCAGGCTACATCAATTAGACTTCTTCACTGCCTGACTCCCAGTTGGCTTCAGTGAATGGGAAGCAGCAGCAAGAGACTGAAGGGAAGGAAGAGGAGTGACTTGGGGCATTTCCCCCCTGCTCTGGGCTGTGTTTCTGGCATGGCTGTCTCCTCTAGTGCTACAACTCCTGTCGTGCATACCTTTCCCACTGTCCCAACTCTCCCTGGCTCCAGCAACACTGTCTTCCCTTCGCCCCATCCAGTCTATGGATGGAAAGAGCTTTTTGCTATTGCTAGTCTCTGACTGTCTCAACATCCTTAACTCCTGGGGTAGCCAGCCTCCAGGATAGCCTCCAGTGATCTTTGCCTCTTGGTCTTCATACCTTTGCGAAGTTCCCTCCCATACTGTTTCTGGTTTGCTTTGTATGACCGGTAACATTGAGCAGAAGTGATGGTACATCTACTTCTGAGATTAAGTGACAAAAGACTGCTGCTTCTGTCTTAGGTACCTTCCGGCATGCTTTCTCTTGGGTCGCTTGTACAACTCAAGTGGATCACTCACTATGCAGTGACCTTGGATCACTCACTATGGGGGAAGCAGACCCCCAGATTATGAGTAGCTCTATGGAGAGGCAGACATGGCAAAAAACTGAGGTCACTAACAATAGCCAGCAAGGAATTGTAGCTTGACAACAATCCTCGGAATGAGCTTGCAAACAGATCCTGCAGCACCATGCAAGTCTCAAGATGATTTCACATAGCCCCAGCAGGCAGCTTGACCACCTCAGGAGAAATGCTGAGCCACAACCACCCAGCTAAGCCACTCCCAGGTTCTCATCCCTCAGAAACTCTGAGAGATAGTGAATGCTTGTTGTTTTCAGCTGCAGAGTATTGAGGTGATTTGTTTCACCTCAGTTGATAACCAATACAACTTCATCTATAGTCGCTTCATTAAAGTTTCCTGAGCCATCTGAGGTGGATTATGTTTTCTGACTGATTAATACAGGGGCTGAAGGCTGCAGCCACATTTAACCACTGGTATGGAAGAAGTTCAGTATCTTCACAATGCTGTGGTTGTACTGGAATGTTCCATCTGAATATCTTCTGACCCATCACCAAAAGATCTGGGAAGTTTGGGGTGGAGTCCCCAACCTTAGTGAAGGCCTTGTTCAGGGCAGAGCCCAGAAATTGAGGAGGGAACAGGACAAGGGTGTAGAAAAGGGGAAAAGGGGGAAGGGAAGTAAAGAGGAGGCAGATGGGGAGCTAGAAAAGGATTCAGGCCTGAGTTAGTCTGCAAGAGATCAAGAAAAGCATCTTCCAGGACTCCACCTCTGCAGTGAACCCACCTAACTCTTCAAATGGGATCAAGGTGAGAGCCAGAGAAGCCAGTACAGCTGAGAGTCCCTAGAATGGCAATTCTGTGTGGTTAATTTAGCATTATTTCTAGATGAGTTTTCCTTGCAGCACCAAATCCTGACTGTCCAGCTTTCAGCATCACAGCATCTCTGCAAGCCGGCATGCCCGCAGTCCCTGGGGCCCCACAGAGCAGCCCCTGCCTGGAGAAGATGGGCAGCATCCCCCCTCATGGGCGGGGCACTTTCCTCCCTGCAGTTGGCCAGAGCCAGCAGCCAGGCATTACTATGCAGGGGGCCTCTTTGTACAGCTGAGCGGCCTCAGGGTGCCCTCCGTGAGTCATTTCCTGTTATTCTCCTCGAAGAAGTCCTGCCATTCTTCAGAGCAAAATTTGACATTTTTAACAGGACGAACTTCTGGGACCTTTTGGCCAAGAAAAAAAAGCAGGGATCCTTTCTTTTATATTTACAAGGCCATTAATTGGCTTCTTTATAAAATTAGACTCCATTATAAGCTCAACTGAAGTGGGAACATAGCTTTATTTAGTCCAAAACATCACAGTTTTAAAGGATTCCTTTTAACAACCAAGTGTTCAGTAGCAAGAAGACTGGTGAGGTAGGCTCTGCTTCCTTCTCCTGCTGAAAAGCAGGCTCCCTTGACTCGGTGGTGTGCTCACAGCTCACTGATGCTCCTCAGATGTGCCCACCTACCCTGGAGAGAAAAGGGGAGGTGGGAGGTGTGGTCCAGAGCCATTCCCTGTGGTCCAGAGCCCTGCCTGCAGCTCCTGCTTTCACCTGCATGTCCTCATGCAGCTCTAGAGAAGTGCCGGATGAGGACCCCACAAGACTGACCCCCGCCCCAGATCTAGCCCAGGCACCTACAGCACTAGCCGTGTGGCTCACCACTCTCACTGCCCTCTGACCCTGTGGTCTGCCAGTCACTGAGCTTTCAAAGGAAATTTAACTCCACTCAGCCCACTTCATGGAGCTGCAGGAATCGGTCACCTCCCACCATCCACATCATTGTCCAGGAACCTGGCACCAGTTGCCCAAGTTACTTTTATTTCTCTCACTTCAGGACACACAGAGCATTGAGTGCAGGGTTTCTCGAACTTTAAGGTACACGTGCATCACCAGGGAGTCTGCTAAAATTCACACTACTATTCAATCACTCTGGGGTGGGGCCTGAGATTCTGCATTTCTAACAGCATGGTGGTGCTGATGCTGCTGGTCCAAGACCACAGTTTATGGAGTAGGAGTCTGATGAACACCTTCCATGTTACAGTGGGGAGCCTGAGCCAAGATTGGGAGAATAACTTTCCCAAGCTACTTGAATCATGCTGGAGGAAATGTCTCATGTGGGCTCACCTGCCTCCTGTCCCCTGGCCTCACTTATAGAGGCCCACCGCTGTTAAGGGGAGTACTTCTCAAATTTTAATGTGCACAAGAATTACCTAGGATCTTGCTAAAATGCAGATTCTGATTCAGTAGGTCTGTAATGGGCCTGAAAATCTTCATTTCTAAAAGCTCCCAGGTGATGCCAACTCTGCTGGTCCATGGACCCCATTTGAATAGTGAGGTCCTGGACAATGTCAGTACTGGGGCCTGAATGTTTCCTCCAAAACTCATGTTGAAATTTACTTGCCATTGTAACAATATTAAGAGGTAGGACCTTTGAGAGGTGATTAGGCCATGAGGACTCTGTCCCCATGGCTGGGATTAATGCCCTTATAACAGGGCATGTTCCACCTCCCCCCCCTCTCTTTGCCTTTCCATCATGTAATACTGCAGTAAGAAGGACCTTGCCAGATGCCAGTACCTTAATCTTGGATTTTCAAGCACCCAGAGCTGTGAGGATATAAATGCCTGTTCTTTTTACATTACCCAGTCTTAGGGATTTTGTTATAGCAGCACAACATGGACTAAGACAGGTAGTAATAACTGAGTTGGTGACATCAGGAAGAGGCATTCTAGTTTATGATGGGCTGGCACAAGCAGTAGCTCCCCTGAGGTTCAGAGCCTCCACTGGGCATAGCCAAGCCAAGGGTATTCTCCACACACTTAGGTGCTGTCCTGCCTACACCAGTCCAGAGAGGAGCTGTGCTGTTAAAGCTACTGTTGGAAGGAATTTAGTGCAGGGACAGACCCACTGCAAGGTTTCTGATGGTGGAAGCCACTTCTGATGGTGGGGGCACTATGAAAATGCCCCCAAGGGCTGTCCTTGGTTACAGAAACCAAAGCCAGGCCAAGGCAAAGTAAAACTGTGGCGAAGGTGGTGGGGAGCTTACCCAATATCCACTCCCCCGCCTCTTCTATTTTTTTTTTTTGTTTGTTTTTCAGGGGGCACTGGCTGGTAATGGGATTTGAACACTTGACCTTGGTGGCGAAGGTGGTGGGGAGCTTACCCAATATCCACTCCCCCGCCTCTTCTATTTTTTTTTTTGTTTGTTTTTCAGGGGGCACTGGCTGGTAAGGGGATTTGAACACTTGACCTTGTTGTTATCAGCATCACATTCTCCCAAGCGAGCTAACCAGTCAGCTCCTTTCTTATTAAAGTAAATATGATTTTATTGGAGCATCAAAGTGCCCAGCTTTCAGAATATTAGCATTTCTATCCTCCCTTGAAACCAGGAGTAAACTTTTACTAAGTTCTGGCCAATGAATTATAAGTAGGCATTGCTGGATGAAAAGCTTTCAGGAAAGATCTTTAAAAGAAGAGACTAAATCAGTTAGTATATGCCTTTTTATCCTTCACTACCTCTTCCTTCTTGCTGCCTGGAATTCAGATGTGAGGGTGGGGCTCCAGTAGCCATCCTGTGTCTATGAGGCACTCTAAAGAATGGAAGTCATGTCATAAGGATGGCAGAGTCAAAAATTGGAAAGAGTCTCCCTTAAAGAACCCCCAATCTCATTCTTAAAGAGAGTTGTTTCATGCCTTTGATTTTCAGGAAGTCATTCAGATGCTGCCAAAGAAATGACACTATGGGTGAGGCCATATCCTGGGAGCCAGCCCCCACAAGCCTCTGGGTGGATCCACCAGGAGTCAGTATCCAAGTGAACCTGGGGACTCTGAGGGTAAGTTCTAAATGGGTTTCTCCAGGGCACTCAACAGTGTAAAGATCTTCAAGGAACTGGCCACCAGCATGTCACCTGACTTTTATCTTAGAAAAATATGCCCCTGTGCCAGCCCCGTGGCGCACTCAGGAGAGTGCGGTGCTGGGAGCGCAGCAATGCTCCCGCCACGGGTTCGGATCCTATATAGGACTGGCCGGTGCACTCACTGGCTGAGCGCGGTGCGGGCGACACTACACCAAGGGTTGTGATCCCCTTACCGGTCATGAAAAAGAAAAAAAATAAAGAAAAAGAAAAATATGCCCCTGAGAAGGTTTGCTCAGTGTTAAAACAAGAATGATCAAGCCCCTAATCTCCAGGGCTGCTGCAAGAGCTCAGTGAGGGTTGCGGGTGAAGGAGTCAGGAGTGCTGCCTGTCCCTGGGGCCATCAGTCCATGCCATCTTCCCTCTGGAGTCACTGTCAGTCCTGGCCTCACTTCGATCTCCTCCTTTATACCTCTCTGCTGAGGGGTCCACCAGCTCCACCCACTTCTTCCCAGAGGGTCGCTCTCAGAGAACTAGAGCATCCCCTCTTGGGGCTGGGTCTGGAGTTGTGGGAAGAGGGAGAGCCCTATGAATAACTATGGCAAACCGCCACTTACCCAAAAAAAATGTCAGTGCTCTTCAAGGCAGGGGGGCAGCGGCTGGCTGCAAGGTTTGCCTGTCTGAGGCCTCTCTGTGCTCAGCCTGGAAATGCTTTCCAGAGAAGGAACTGGACTAAGTGAACCTCTCTTCCCCTCTCTTTTCTGAGAGCCAACTCATTCTGCCCCCGACTCCTGGTGGCTGCCTCTCCTGCCACCAGCCTTGGTCAGGAAGGAGGTGGGGGGTTGGGGGATACGGTTTGGGGGCCAGAATCAGCAGGGAAGGGGTCCTAAGGGCAGTCTCTTTCCTTGCTTCCTTCTACCTCACTTGCTTTTTACCACCCTGGTGGCTGCCTCTCCTGCCACCAGCCTTGGTCAGGAAGGAGGTGGGGGGTTGGGGGATATGGTTTGGGGGCCAGAATCAGCAGGGAAGGGGTCCTAAGGGCAGTCTCTTTCCTTGCTTCCTTCTACCTCACTTGCTTTTTACCACCATGGATGGCTCCCGCTTATGGAAGGGGAGTTCATGGGTAAGCTCAGGGGAAGGCCCGAACTCACTTAGAATGTCTTATCAGAGGAACCTGGGGGCCGTCATTGCTCCCCCTACCCCCTGTGCTCCAGACTGATCCATCAGGGAGCCTGTCAACTCCAGCCCCGCAGATGTCACACTTCATTCTGAAAGTTAAATAGGATCACCCATGTGAGGCTCTTTACACATGACAGACACCAGTAAGTGTCAGCTAGGATTGCCGTTGGCATTAATGCTAGTCTCCCTTGCTCACTGTCCTTTGTGGCCTCACTCTTCTTCCATAGGCCAGCACAACTTACTACACATGTTCATTGCTGGCTAAGGAACCCAAGCCACACCCAGGTCACCTGCTCTCTTTGCCTCAGCTGCAGCCGGCCCAGGTCAGGATGCATGGCCACTGTGTTGCAAAGAAATGCACTAAGCACCTCACCACTACCCTAATGGTGGAGTATAGCGGGCTTAATGCTGCAGAAGAGGAGCCTCTCGATCTTCTGCCTCCACTCTGTGGTCTAGCAGCATTCTCCTTGTGGACATCCATTGCCTTTCCAAGCTCAGTGGTGAGGGCTGGATGCAGTGATCCACCCTCCTTGGGTGGGGAGGATGTTCCAGAAGCAAAGTGTGAAAGCCACTTCCCCTAGCTGCATGCCTGAGCTTAGAGACAGGTGTTTTTCTCCGTGTCCTGGAAGGATGTCCCCCATAATGCTAACAGTGGTTACCTTGTAGTGGTGGTGCTGGTGATGACAATGACGATGACAACGATGATGTGTGTGTGTGTATGTGTGTGTGCCTGTGTGTGTGTTTCCCTAGGGCTTCTAGATGTACCGTAACTTTAAAATTAGGATAGCCAAGTAAATCACAAAACTTCGGTAGAGCAGGGGAGCCAGACCCACACCAGAGAAGAATGATGGTTACCTTGTAGTGGTGGTGCTGGTGATGACAATGACGATGACAACGATGATGTGTGTGTATGTGTGTGTGTGTATGTGTGTGTGCCTGTGTGTGTGTTTCCCTAGGGCTTCTAGATGTACCGTAACTTTAAAATTAGCATAGCCAAGTAAATCACAAAACTTCGGTAGAGCAGGGGAGCCAGACCCACACCAGAGAAGAATGGGCAGAGCAGGGCCAGATTGGGAGTCAGGAGTCTCGGGATCGGTACTGCCTTGGCACTGACCGGCTTGTGACCTTGGGCAAGTCCCTTTCCCTCTCTGGGCCTCTGATACCTCATCTGTGAAACAGAGGCCGATGAAGTGAGCTCTAGGTTCTCTTCCAGAGCTGACATTCTCAGATGTACTCACCCTTTTGGAGATACTCTGCATCTCTTTTGGCCCTTTTACTTTTCAGACAGCTAAGAAATACACCCACTGGCTCTTTCCTGCATTCCAGGGCTGAGTGATGCGGCAGATTTTCACCCTGAGTTCCAGAGACCTGAATGCTGAGAGAGGTCTGGTATGGATAGATCATTAAACTCTGCAGGGTAGTGGTCCTCAAACTTTAGTAGGTACCAAATCTCCCGTTTTCAGCTTCTTCTTCCCCAAGGCCTATCCCCAAGGAGGGACAGCATTGTTCTGTCACAGGCCTACTGGACACAGATTATGTGGGACCCTCCCCCAGCAGGAGGGCATGGAGTGGAGCAGCATCGACTGCCTGGGTCCAAGGATGAAGCGGACATTCCCTGGAACTAGGAATGGGACTTACTTGAGTGCTAGAGACCTCAATCTTTTGTGTACCCTATTTAATTTGGCTGGGAGACATTTTGAGATAGGAGTAGTGGGAGTGTTTAGGAGAAATGGCAGAACCAGAGAAAAATGGCCTTGTTATGTAAAAGGGAAGCTGGATTCCAGGCCCTGGGTGTCCTAGACCTGGAAAAAGATGTCTTGCCAAGCAGGGCACCAAGCAGTAACTTGCCACCTTCAAGAGACCAGGCAGGCTTAGACAATGGGTGTGGCACTGTGACGGGTGTGGGTGCAAGGCCAGAGCACCTTCCCCTAGTGTCCAGACTGTAAGGAAGGCCCAGAGAAAATCACTTGCTCCTGGGAGGAGGTGCAGAGAGAAAGAGCCCCAGGCATGACTGAGATGACGTTCTCATCTCCAGAGGGATGGGGACTCAGAGAAACATTTAATTTAATTTTAGAAAAATAGAATAATGTACTCTTACTTGCATTAGAGCATAGTAGTGACTTAAAATCCCTACTTGCTGCACACAGACTTTCAGATGACCTGGAACAGGGTGGCAGCACTGACATCCAGTCACCCCCTTGCACAAGATCCTTCACCAGGTCTCACTGGACATCCCCCACCACCCTCATCCAGGTATTCAGGCCTTAAGCTCCTGCAGGAGTGATACCTGCTGTGGGCTGTGTTGTGTTCAGCCATAATTCACAGGGTGAAGTCTTGACCCACAATGTGACAGTACTTGGAGATGGGGCCTTAAGGAGGTCACTGAGGTTAAATGAGGTCTTAAGGGTGGGGCCCTAATCTGATAGGACTGGTGGCCTTAGAAGAAGAGGAAGAAAGAGAGAGAGAGAGAGAGAGAGAGAGATCTCCTGGGAAGACTATGGTATTTTCTTATGGCAGCTGGCCTAATATAGTGCCCAGGCTGTAATGCTTGACCCTCTGCATCAAAGTCATCCCTAGTACTTTCAAAAAACATAGATTCTTAGAAACAACACCAAACTTACCCAAAAAAAGGGGGAGGGGATGGAGAAGAAAGCAAGAAAGAAAGGAAAGGAAAGGGGAAAATCTCCAGGAATGGGGCTCTGGAATATGCGTCTTAGGATCACCCCAGACAATTTTTGAAGTTTGACAAGTACTACTGGACAGGACACTCCTGCCAATGACACTTGGTTGCCCCTCTGCCTGTCCCACTGCTGGGTCTCCCTGTCCTACCTCTCTTCCCTTTGCATCCCAAAGAGTCCAGATACAGCTCTGCCCCTCCCAGGAAAGCTCCAGTTCACCCTGACCCCTGTTTGCCATGTTCAGTCATCTCTGACCAGTGAGGGAGGTTGTGGGCCAGATGCTCGCTTCTTTGCCACTACAGCAGTTTCTCAATAGACAC
Source organism: Galeopterus variegatus (assembly GCF_000696425.1). Classification (NCBI taxonomy): domain Eukaryota; kingdom Metazoa; phylum Chordata; class Mammalia; order Dermoptera; family Cynocephalidae; genus Galeopterus; species Galeopterus variegatus. Next base: position 737,998 of record NW_007726411.1, on the reverse strand, counting down.
ATTTCCTACCTATCTGCTAGCTCTCCTTCTTCAGCTACCCTCCAGCACTGCTATCTTTATCAGCCACAGGCAGACAGGTTATTCTGGAGTTCTATGTGTCAAGTGCATGAGCCTTAATAGCCAAACTGTGAGCTCTTTGAGTGCCCTCCCCTGGAATGCCAGCTCTGTGTACAACTTCTGATACAGAAAAACTCAGTCCCGGATGGTTCACTGCCCCAGCCTTGTGACCAGCATTTGCCTCTATCTGTCACCCATGGGAGATTCATGGGTCAGGAGGTCACCATCTCTGGCCCAGGAGAGCAGGCACCTCACTGCCCTCTTTAGAAAACTTTCCCCCAAGAGAACAGATTCCTAACTAGTCCCCACATTCAGTTTTTAATCTTTTCCCAATTATCAAAGGAATATCATTTCACTGTAGAAAACCTGGAAAGCACAGGAAATTAACTGCATTATTAAAAGTATCTTTCTGAAACCCTCCTCTGCTGATTTCAACTTCATTCATTTACTCACTCAATCATTCATTCAGCAAATATTTGAGCTAACAGTTCTCTCCCCAAATAGGCATTAGAGAGGGAGAAAATAAAGGTCACAGAGCAATTCTCACTCTGCATGGAATTGCTAACATCATTTTTGATTTAAGATATGTAGTTCATTTCAATTAAATATATATTATATTGAAATGCTCCTTGGACTCATATTTCATTTTGGATTGAAATATCCATTAACATCATTCCGTATTTCCTTTGTCCATTTAGATTAAGTCGTTTTCCGAGCTCCTGATTCTCCTGGGCATGGTATAGCTCTTAGAGCACACTCTACTTCTTTCAGCCCATCTCTGAGTTTTTCCTCCAGCCGAGGGCTAAGAGCTTTGAGATCCCAAATGTTTTCTCTTCTTATAAAAACCCCTTTATCCAGCTCACACTGAATCCACATCAGGCAAGGCATTTTCTTTTGAACAGCCCTCTGTAAAACGAAATGCTATTGCCTAGGAACAGTGCTTCCAAATTCCACTGCCATTGCTGACTTAGGCATCCTTTCTTCTACCTACTTTTTCTCTTTCTTTGAAATTATGAAAACAGGTATCAATTATGACTCTAAAATAATTGTCATTTAAATGAATGTTAATCCATTTTAAAGATAATGTGGGCAATAGTTCATCTTTCTCACCAGTACCACCCCCATCCTATTGTAACTAGGAGCTTGGGGTACAGAACAAAATCACATCTCCTTTAGTATTCAAATTAATATAACTCCAAGCTCCATTTTGTTTGCTGTGAGGGTATCTTTTTTTCCCAGTGCCACCTGCTCACGCAAAGTTCAAGAATCCCAGTGATTTACTGGACTTGGTCCATGCATGTCCTGATAATTTGGAACCCTGGGGGTAAAAGTCAAGGCATCGATCCATTTCCTCCTAGATGACTCTGTGATCTCTATGCAGAGTGTTCTCTTTCATCTCAGGGACCTTCATTTCTCAGGAGTTTCGGGTGGGAGGTGGTTCAATAAATCTCATGCCTACAGAACCCCAGGCCTTTCAAACAGATTTCCTGTTATATCTTCCCACAGAACATTGGCCATACAAGGTCCTGAAGGGTCTCACAGGCCTCTCCCTTTGCAGCTATGCCTCCTCCTCCTTAAACTGGTCCTCTCACAGCACCCACGGTAGCCTTTCTAGATCACTAATCCATCCGCAATGCTTCCTGCCCTGTATAGAATGACCCCTCTTTCCCCATGGGATACAACCCCAGCTTCACAATCTTCTGCAGTTTGGGGCTCTTGCCCATCCCCCACCCCACCTGCTCCTTCCTTCCTTTGCACTCCACTCCAAACTTTGTGATTTCACAGAGTATGTTCTTTCATCTTATGTTTTTAAAGGAGCCCCTCCTTCTGCCTGGAATGGCTCCCCCTCTACCTCTGAAGTTTACCTAGAGTTGATGGATCCCTGCTCTGTTTCTTGCTCTGACTTGCACTATTGCTAGGCCATGCTGCATCGTAATTATGAGCTTGATGGCCTGTCTTCTTTACTGCTCCTTAAAGGTGGTGACTGTGCCTCAGTCCATAGGCCCTGGTACAGAGGGCCCTATATGTGTAATATAGAAAGCCCCATAGTCCCAAGTTCTTAAATCCATCTTTGGTTGGGGTGGGGGAGATTTAAGGGGGTAGAGCACCTAAAACTCAGTCTTTCTTCCAAAGGCCCTGAACCCAAGAGCAGCTGCCTGAATTGCAGGGCAGTTTGATTTGGGTATCTGACCACGGACAGCATGCGTCCACAGCCATCCCCATGGGAACCATGTCAGGCAAAGCTCCAACTCAGAGTGAGCAGCCTGCCTCAGGCCTGAACTCCCTCCCACCTGCCCGTGGCCCCAGAACCCAGCAGGGGCTGACGTGGGCACAGGGCTGGCAGGGCACCCACAGCCTCCACCTCAGGGGCCCACGAGGGCTGCAGCTGCAGGGACTGGGTGGGCAGGTTGCCATGGAAACCAAGCTGCTTTCCTTTCCCCGGTGTTGGAGTTCTGACAGGGAGGCCAGACTCTACCAGATCATCCTTGTCCCTGGGCTCCCCTTCTCTTTCAACCTGTGTCCAGGGCACATGATGAGCACAGAGATAGGTCAAGGGGCTTGGAGGGACAGGAAAAGCTGAGAGACCAAGAAACGGGCCATGATTGTCTCCCTTCCTCCTCATCTGACCACGGCCACAGTTACTGCCTGAAAGGAGTTGCCTTACCCAAGAGTGTAACCAAAGAAGGCAAGAGTCACATCTGGGAAATTTCTGATGTCTTAAGCATTGGACCAGAAGACCTTGAGTTCTCATCTTCATTCTGATATTTATTGCTGGGCATCATTGGTGAAGCCTCTCACCCTCTCTAAGCCCAGTTTCCCCACATATAATATAAGGACAATTTTATCCACCAGATATTTGCTGGGTGTCATTATTCAAAGGGAAAGTGTAAGCTATAAAGCCCTTGTATGTATAAGGGATTGTTACTATAGCAGGTTAAAATATCATCTGTATTCAAAAGAATTAGATAAATGCATGTATGACAGATGCTGACATATTATTAAAAGGAATGATTCCTTTATTCCTTCCAAATGTCTTAGCTCAGTATCTCTCTACCTAGCCAGGCATGATGGTAGGGGCTGGCAATCTAGAAATAAGTCATGCTCCCTGCTCTGGGTAAATTCCAGCCTCAAAGAAGCATTCCTTGTTGACCTACTGTGTGTCTAGCACAGTGAAGCATCCCAAAATAGACATGGTCACACATTTCTCAAGGAACACAAATAAAACTTGTTAGGGAGATGAACACGAGACATACACCTACAAAACCAGAAGGAAGACTATAATTTATTGGGGAAGAGGACTTTATTAGAGACAGGAAGGCTCCTGGGATGTAGTGTGCAAAAAGGAGGTTGAATCAAAGGGGCCAACACTGGTCTGTGTCATAAAATTCTTTGTTTGTCTGGAACAGAAAAATATCTTTGCAAAATATGTTGCTTTCCAGAAATTAATTCTTGTCCCTTAATATGCTTTTGTTAATTCATTTAACTGCTTATTTGCTATCTCCCCCTCTAGAATGTAAGCTCCATGAGCACAGAACTCCATCTTTTCATTTTGGCACCCTCAGCACTCAGCATAGATACATAGCAGGTTTTCATTAAGTACTGGTTAAATAAGTAAACAGTAGGAAAAATAGACATTCAACAAGTGGCTTGAAGAAGTGTTGTATATCCACAGTGTTATAAGCACTTCATTCCCTTTATTTTTCCTTGAAAAACTCCTATTGCAATTGGTAGTACAGTAAAATCCTGCCATGATGTCTCAAGTGGGGACCAAAAAGTTCAGCCACCGAGAATGTGTGTTGCGTTATCTTGAGGCTCATGAACTTTATTTTTCCTTGAAAAACTCCTATTGCAATTGGTAGTACAGTAAAATCCTGCCATGATGCCTCAAGTGGGGACCAAAAAGTTCAGCCACCAAGAATGTGTGTTGCATTATCTTGAGGCTCATGATGTGACCAGGGTGAGCCAGCTGGCAGGGATGAGAGCCAGTTGATGATTGCTGTCTGTCTGAATGTGTGTTATTCTGGGAAATGTCATCACATCATCACGAGACCCATTACCATGGTCATGTTCAGAATTAGTGATCGTTCAGTGTTTGTTTCCCCGCTAGACTGTAAGCTCCTGGCACATATGTGGAATTCAATAAATATGTGTTGAATGAACTAACAAGAATGAATCAACATGAGTATCCACCTTGGTTTGGAGGGTCAGGGAATGTATTCTCAAGGGAGTGACATTAAGTACAAGGAGTAAAAGGTGACTAGAAATCGGTAAGTGGTGGGGAGGGGAACAAATGAAATGAGAGAAAACAAGAAAGAACAACATCTGCAAAGGCTCTGAATTGGAAGAGTGTGGTGTGTTCAAGCGTCCAAGTGCAGCTCAGTGTCACTGGGGTGTGGAATCAGGGGAGGCGTTGTTGAAATAAAGCCGAGAGATTGTGGAGAGCTCTTAAGCCACTTCTGGGATTTGGGACTTCATTGTAACATCAATGGGCAGACATGTAGTGGTTCTTGGCAGGAACCACTGCCAAGAACACTCAGATCAATGTTTTTTGATCAAACATCTGTTTTCATAAAGAACATACAGCTGCTGTGTGGAGAATGTACTGGACAGTGGTGGAGTGGAGTGTAGAGACCTGTTAGGAGGTCACTGAAGTCATCTAGGAGAGAGAAGATGGTGATTGTGTCATGAGGGTTGGCCATGGATATGGAAAAGAAGCTGATGGCATCAGGGGTTTCTAGGATTTCAAGTTAAAGGACTTGGTGGAGGGCAGGTGTGGATGGGAGGAAGAGGAGAGAGGCCTAGATAATCTTTAGATTTCTGGCTTGAGTGTCCAGGTAGATGAAGACACTATTGGATGGGTGGAGGACTGTTTTGGGGTGAGGCACAGGTGCAGAAATGATTAGCTCAGTTTTAAACATAATCAATCTGAGATGCTCGTGAGGTCCCCGTAAATGGAGATTTGGGACTCCACTATATAAGTGGATATATGAGTCTGGAACACAGGGGAGAACTTTGCATTGGAGATAAATGTTCAGGTGCTGTCTCAAATAGGAGGTAATTGAAGCTATAGGAAAGAATGAAATCACTGGAAAGAGGGCCTCGTACAGAACCTTGAACAATTTCATGATTCATCAGCCAGTTAGAGGAGGGGGAGCCAACAAAAGAGGCTGAGGAGGATTTCTGACAGTAGAAGCCAAGGGAAGGAAATGGTTCTGCAAGGAGAACATACATCAATGTCAGAGATCAACTGAGAGCAGATTCATGAGTCTACAGGGAGAAAAATGGAAATTCCTTGGGATTCTGGGGGTCTCAGGGCTGGGTCCATCATCAAAGCTTCTTTCTTACTTGGATATATCCATTCCTCTCCAACTTCCAGCTTGCTCCCTCTGGACAGGAATTCGAGATTCAGATGATTCCTCCCTTTAACTGGAGTCTGGAGGCGAGTGAGAGGAGTGAGCAGGCAGTGACACATGGGTGATCCCTTGAAATCATCTTCATCATCATATACACAACCAACATTCTCATTCTGCTATAGACCCACCATCTTAACCACAGAAAGCTGCACCCTTCCACCTCCAACAGGCTCACTAGAGTGGGACAAACACCCCACAGCCCAGATATCATCAGAATGTTAAAAGCCCACCTCCTTTGCTCTTTTGTCCCCTAAACCAATCATCTCTGGTAGCTTAAAGACATTAGTCATTCAAGATTTGGGCTCCCAACCAGCAGTGGGTCACTGGAGAGGAAGGTCTGATGAGGACTGCCTATAACATTTTGCAAACAATGGAGTCTTGGAACCTAGAACAGAGCCCTAAGTATCACCAGGAATAACTGGTACTAAAAGCAATCAGGCCACTGTGACAGTGTTCAGTAAATCCGGGACTTGCCTTCTCTCCATGCCATCACTCTTTCACCCACTACCAGGTTTGCCCTAACATTTTTTTAAATTCATAACTTTTTATTTTGAAATAGTTTGAGACTCAAAAGTTTGCAAAAATAGTACTTTCCATGTATGTTTAAGCCAGCTTCCTCCAATGATAATATCTTCCATAACCACAGTACATTGCCAAAACTGGGAAACTGATGTTGGTACAATACTGTTATGTCAGGCACAATCATTATGTAGAGTGCACCATCTTTTACGTGCCCCCCTTTCCTCCTCCTCCTCCTCCTTCTCCTCTTCCTCCTCCTCCTCCTCCTCCTTCATACGGAGTTCTATACAATTTTAACATACCTGACTTTTGGGGTTTTTAAAATTAAGGTACAATTCACATATACTAAAATTCACTCTTTTAAGGTGTTCATTTCACTGATTTTTAATATATTCACAAAGTTATATAATCATCACCACTATCTAATTCCAGGTATTTCATCACCCTGACAAGAAACCCTGTATCCACTCTCAGTCACTCCTCTTCCTCCCTCCCCAGGCAACCACAGATCTATTTTCTGTCTCTATGTATTTACCTATCCCAGATATTTCATACAAATGGAATTGCACAATGTGAGTACGTAGCCTTTTGTTTGGCTTCTTTCACCAAACATAATCTTTTTAAAGTTTGTTAATTGTATAACATATGTCAGTACTTTATTCCTTTTTATGGCTGAATAATATTTCAGCAACACATATTTGAACGAGGGTCTGGTGCAGAGCTGGAAAATTCTCCTCCCATGAGATGTATAAAGTTCCCTGGAATGACTGTCTTTACTCTCTCAACTACACCGTGACGCTAACCAGCATCTGTAAGTGGTCCAGGAGTGACAGGGGAGTTGTGAGGGTGAAGCGGAGTTCCAGTTGGTGACTTTCCCCACAGGCCTTCATTCTCTGTGAACGTGGCTTCTCTTCCACCTCAAATAGTGAAGGCATTTGCCACAGATCTTGCACACCAAAGAGCAAAAGTGTTTCCAACTAAATGGAACCACCATAAAGACAGCCACATTAAAATATTGGCAGCTTTTCCTTAAACATCAATCTGTGAGTGTATTCAGATGAACCCTGGCTGTGGTAATTAGTTACAGGAGGAGAAAGATCACACTATACCCATAGAGTGGTAAGACTTCTGAGCATTGGCAAGGAGAAAGATGGCTAACAATTTTTATGACATTTCTAAGTTCAAACAGAAGTATATAACCAGAAGGCAGCTAAGAGGTCCCCCTGGCTAAACTGTTTCTTTCACAAGTGGAGAAAATGAGGCCCAGAGAAATCAGGTGACTTGTCCAAGACACAAAAATTACTAGTGGGAGACTTGCCCCCTCCCCCGCATCAACTCAAGGGCTATTTCCCCTAACAATGCCACCTCTGAGAGCTCTGAAGCCCTGGTTCTAGGCTGGGAGGGAAAGAGAGGACAAGTGAGAAGGGCGGTTTCTAAAAGCAGAGAGCAACCTTTTCTAGCTGTGCAGATTCATATGACTAGCGATGACAGGGCTGAGTGTGCACCCAGGGGGTGCTCAGGGAACACCTCCAGAATGAAAGGATTCCCTTCCCCAGTTAACAGTCTCAGCAGTCAATCCCTCTTATTCAGCAAACTGACACAGGGAGAGCAGAGATTCTGAAAGACGGAGCCCTCACTAGGCTCTTTAAATATTGTCTTAAGTTACCGTATTTGTTGTAGAGAAAATTTAATATTCAGAGAGGATAAAAAAGAGAGAAAATCAGAATTACCCATAATTCTACTATATAAACACAAACACCGAACTTTTGGTGTCTTTCCTCCCAGACAATATTCTCTGAATATAGCTAGAATTTTTTTTCACAAAGTTAGGATCAATACAGTGTTATAATCCACTTTTCAGGTAACAGCCTAATACTAATGCCTTTGCATGAGCATCACATATTAAAAACTTTTTGTACCAGAAAATTCCAAATATATACAAGTATAGTAAAATTTCAAATATATTCAAGTACAGTAAATTCTTACTTCAATTCCTCAATTACCTACTCAGAGCCAATCTGGTTTCATTTTCACCCCATTCCCCCTTAGATAATTTTGCAGGAAATCCCAGACATCATGTCATTCCACCTATAAATATTTTTGGAATCACCAGTTTTCAAGGTGGTTCAGATGCCATTACCTGGATAGACTGCCAGCAGAAGCACCTTAAGGAGGTTGCTGGGGGTGGGGGAAGCACTCTCCTCCTCTTCCTCTCCCTCCCCCCATGGAGCTGCTCTGATGCTCATACCCTCCCACCTCCACCCTTTCTGCTGAGCTGTACCGTGGAGCAGGGGTGTTGGCTGTCCTTGGCCTGTCCATTCACAAGTTTCTGTCCCTGCAGGGAGAGGTCAAGGCTTCATGAGAACAGAACCCTGAGCCAAAGAAGCTGCTTTTTGTTTGATTTGGGGGGGGGTGGTGTGAATAAATCGAGTGTAATGCAATAAAGCCTCTAGCCAATTTTCTGCACTATAAACTGGCATTGGGGACAACTCTTATTCCAGCCCAAGGTGGATTAAGCAGCCACGGAGAAGTCAGCTTGGGCAGGGACCCTCTGCACGACTTTCCCCTCTCTCTGGTTCCATAGCCCTGTGGTTCTTTTCTCCTGCTCTTTTTTTTTTTTTTTTTTTTTTTTACCTCATCTGAGGTTTGAGACCTTTTTTTTTCTTCTAATTTTATTTCCAATTACTGTTTTATAGGATCTTGTCTATTACTGAGTATGCATGAAGAATATGACAATTTCTCCAAAACCCTTTTCCAATGAATTTACTCCAAAATGCCAAAAATAAAATTTTTAGGTTTCATTTTGGGAAGGGGAACAAAAACATTTCAGTAAATGTGAGTGGTTATTCTGGAAGACAAGGAAGGCACCCTATGAATGGGTGTGGCTCTGCTCTTTTGGGTCCGTGGTAGGAAAGAGCTGATTCCACTATCAAGGCAGCCTGGTCCAGGCTGGGAGTCTATTGTGGATGTCAGAGGCATCGTTCTCTAAGTACAGCCTCTTTGCTTCCTCAGGTTTCAGCATTTCCCACGAGATTATTTAAAATCACATTTACTACTTTACCATCTAATCACACATAAGCCTCTCCCTACTCTTCTCCCCCCATCCCCGCCCTGCTTCCATCCAAGGAGTGCACTTTCTGGAGCACCAGCAACCAGGGTGGAACTCGTGACGGGAAATGGGAATGACACCCAAGAAAGCACAAATCCTTGTAGTTTCCAGAGTTACAGAGAAGTTCCCATCAGAGAAGCTGGAGTATCTTCACTGAGAAGGACAAACAAGTGTATGTCTTTGCAGAGCCGGGGGTCTCAGACTTGCTTACCCTACCAGAGGCGCCCATTAGCCTCTTGGCGGGAGAACAGACATCAGATGGAGTTTCTTCTTTTTGCCATGCTTGAATATTAAGCTGAACATATGTTCCAGGAGCTCATGGTTTCCAGTGGAGGCAATCTGGGACAGAAGAGAGGATCTCTAACCTAGAAGATAAGCAAGATTGAGCAACAAAGGTTTGGCTGTGGGACTCAGGGGCCAGTCTATGGCTAATGGTATAAAGGTATATGCTTGGGGTATTATGGGGAGAATTACAGATTTTATCCATGAACCAAAAATGAAAAACATTTTGTAGGCTGTTTGTCTTCCCAAAACACCCATAGTTCTTAGAAAAATAGTATTAATCTGTTTGTATAGAAGTCCCCCACTGCTTCTCTTCCTTTGATGAATAAGAGGAAAAAATTATAGCTAAATTAAAAAACTATCAATTTCTATATGCTGCATTTATGTCCAGTTTATGCTCTTTGATGAATTGCATTGATATAAAAAGATGTTTTATGCAGGTGTGAGTTCAGAAATTTTACCAAAATCATGATGACAGAGGCCAAATATCCTGGGAGTATGATGAAGCTGCTAAAACTAAACAAAAATGGATGCAGAAAGTAGAGACTCCACGGTCTTTGAGTAGGTGGTGATATACAGCTACAGAGATATGTTTGGCCTCAAACAAGTACTATACTCTTGTTAGAGAGGTTTGGGTAAGGGTCAGAGCAGTGGTTTCACTCTTGGTCATACATCAGAATAACTGGAGAACTTTTTATAAACACAGACTCCTGGATCCCACTATAGGCCTCCTGAATGTCTAGGGGTGACGGCTAGGGATCTGTTTTTTTCAATGCTCTCCAGAAAATTCTCATGGATAGCAAGATTGAAGAACTCCTGTTTTAAGATATTGTGATGAAAAAAGACAAACCCAGGTGGCCAAGGGCATTTTCCAACCTGCGGTGGAGTCTTTATACATGTTCAGAAAGGTGACAACAGGTAGGACCAAAGCCACCTGCAACACAGAAAAATGACTTATTCAGAAATTTCTGTGGTTCCGGCTTTGTTTGATGTTTTCTCCCCCATAGCTCTAGTGTACTTAGTGTAAATTTGATTCTTGATCATGATTTTACTATTTGAGATTACCTGATTGGATTGGTGCCAGAAAAAGAGAAAAGTCTGCTGTAATTTTAAAGTGGAGTTTGAGTCAGCTTTACTGGACGTGCAAAATGAAATAGGTAGAAGCAACCACATGTGTATATTTTGAGTAACAGATGCCAAAGGTTGGGTTTTTAGCCACATGGTGTGGGAGGAAGGTTGAAATGACACAGAGAAATGAATTGCTTTTAGACTGATGGGAAAATTTGTTTTGAAATTGCTAAAGTTGGTTTGAAATGTTAGGAAGATTTTAGAGTGGACTTAAAAAGTAATTTCCTAGTTCCTCGTCCACTTCCTTGTCAGTCAAATAATGGTGGTATTAATAATGATGATAAACAAGCATATAAATTGAAATATCAGCATATTTTTACCCCAGGCATATGAAAGAGTACTTATCTACAAGGATAATAATAATGAGATAATAATCATCAGAAGGAATGGGGGGAAAGCCTGAGAATGGTCTGTAATGGTAAATGGTGGTAAAGAGTCTTTTACAAATAAATATTGCCAAGGAACTGCTATTTCAGGAGGAAAAATCACTGACTCTGGGCATGTGCAGTCATGAATTCCCTTGAGTCAAAGCCCAAACAAGTCAAGAAGGCTCCTAAGACCTTCAGCTTCTTTTATGAGTATCAGCCTCAAGCTTCCCCTTAGCTCCCCCTCTCCCAGGACACAGACCAGTCCAGATACAAAGTAATACTATGGGTTTGGAATCTGTAACTCCTGAGCCCACAGAGAAACACTGTCCATTCCCCTCCCTCCCCCGATTGTTATGCCTTTTCTCATTCACTCAGCATCTGCTGGACTTGCCCTGTCTGCATAATCACCCCCTGCCCCAGTCTTACCTGCCTTTCCAAGTCCTGGATAGATCTCATTCTCCCATAAGGCATAGTGCCCTTCCTCCCTTCCTCTGAGTCTGCCTCCCTTTTTCATTTATGTTTATTTGTACTGCTTGTATTTGCTCTCTCCCCACCAGAGTGTGAGTTTATGAGGGGCAGGGTCTCTGTCTCTTTGATTTTTATACCCCCATCAAAACTTTGCTCACATTAGCAGCTCCGTAAGTGCTTACTGAATAAAAAACATGGCTTGGTGTCCTGGATCACATGGGAATAAGATTCAAATCTAACAGCACCTTCTCTCACCCTCCCAGCTCAAGCAAATATGTTCTCTCCCTTCCCTGCCAGCATTGATTCTGAGAGCCTTAGAACTATTTGTTCTTAGGGAGATGTCACTCTGGTCCATCTTGCTCATTAGATCCTATGATCAGTCTTCTTATCTTGCCGTTCATTTGTTGTGTTTTTCTCTGGTTCTCCAAAAATAACTAGTTTTATGAACTAGTTCACAGGAGCAGGAAAGAGTCAGAGTGACCATGGCCAGGTATAGAGTACAGTGGCTAAGAGCTTTGGCCTTGAGGTCTGAGCCAGAGTTGGGATAGGGTCCTAGTTTGCTACTTATTAGCACTCCCCTTCCCTTCGATTCTTCAATTATGAAATGGCCATAATAACACCCAGGTCACAGACTATTGCAAGGATTAAACAGGGGGATATATAAAATGGGCCCAGCCCAGCCTATTAGCTCTTATTCCTAATATTTACTCTAATGCTCTCATTTTATAGATAAAGAAACTGAGACTTGGTGTTTCAGTGTCAGAGATTTATTCAAGGTCACATAGCTGTTTACTGGCACAAGAAGCAGGAATTCTGCCCACAAAGTGAGGAATTCCCCCCAACACCGTTTGGCACTCACTGGCTCCAGGGTGACAAGACAGGAGCTTTGTTGGAAAAATTTTGTTCACACTCTGCAGGGAGGAGCCAAGGCATTCAAAACTCAGCATAGATGCATCAGCAAGTGTAAGCCTTACCTACATTAGACACAGTCCCAAGGGAGAGAAAGTGCACTGTGTCGCAGTAATAATAATAATAATAATATTGTTGCTGTTGTTATTATTTTGAGATGCTCACATGGCTGGCCAGCAGCACAAATCAGCGGATAGTCAGGGAAAAGGAAGTTGAGGGGGGCCTTGAATAGTGGCTGGGGTTTAGATAGATGGAAAAGAGAGGGGAGCATACTGTCCCAGGGTGCAGTGACAGGCAAAGAATCAGAAATACCTAGAAAGTGCTGGCTCTGGTGATAGAAGTCAGAATACTGGTTACCTCCAGATGGGAGAGGAGTAGCCACTGGGAAGGGGTACAGGGAGCCTTCTCAGGTGCAGGAATTATTCTATATCTTGGTGTTGGTGGCAGTTACACAGGTGTTTGCATGTGCTTTAAAAAAGCATCAAACTGTAAACTTAGATTAGTGAATTTTGTGCATTTTGTGTTATGTATATTATTCCTCAACTTAAAAAAAACCAAAACACCAATAATACCACTCCCCAAGAATAATCAGTGTTAATTTTTCATTATCTACTGGGCAGAAAAGATTAGAATAATGACTTAGATCTCCAATAGACTATGACATTGGCTAAATCAGCCTCAAGACTTTAGGACCTTATTTGTAGAAATGGGTTAATATTAGGGTCTGCTTCATATGATCATGTAAGAATTAAATGACACCATGTGCATAAAATACTTAGCATTGTGCCCAGTGTATAGAAAGCAAACAAGAAGATGTATTTATTAGGAAGATAATTATCTCCTTTTTGTCCAATTTTTAAACAAATAAAGTTATAATTTTTTTTAAGTGCTAGCTGGCTTGGTGGATGATCATAGGCCAAGCATGGGTCAATGGCACTCATGGGTCAACTGGCTGCCCCAGAGCCTGTTGCAGGGTGCTCAGAGAGCATTGACAGTACTCTTGGCTTGTCGCCCTGCTATAAAACAAGGGAGGGTTGAAGGGCTCAGAATGTCCTGATTGGCCCACTGGGTCAGGGTCTGACTTACTCACCCAGACCCTGCACTGTATCTCCTGCTCCAATCTATTCCAATCTTTGTGGGAAATCAGTATGAGGGCAGGAGAAAGGAATCCTGGGGAAACTGGCAGGATTGGTGCTGCAGTCTAAAAAGCACTGGAAAATCTCGGCTGTTGTCCCAGCTCTGCCTCTTACTTACTGGAGTCCTTTGGCAAGATCTATTCTCCACCTGAGTCTCAGATTCTTCATCTGTTGGTTGTAGATAGCCGTACTTCAGGGAGACTGTATGGTTTGATGTAAAATTACACAGATTAGGTAGCACTTCTGGGTCACCTGCTTAATAATTATGTTACCTATTATAATATTAATAATAATATCAATAGCAAA
>NW_007726411.1:696148-723302 GCF_000696425.1 Galeopterus variegatus | reverse complement strand
TTTTTTTTTTTTTTTTTTTTTTTACCTCATCTGAGGTTTGAGACCTTTTTTTTTCTTCTAATTTTATTTCCAATTACTGTTTTATAGGATCTTGTCTATTACTGAGTATGCATGAAGAATATGACAATTTCTCCAAAACCCTTTTCCAATGAATTTACTCCAAAATGCCAAAAATAAAATTTTTAGGTTTCATTTTGGGAAGGGGAACAAAAACATTTCAGTAAATGTGAGTGGTTATTCTGGAAGACAAGGAAGGCACCCTATGAATGGGTGTGGCTCTGCTCTTTTGGGTCCGTGGTAGGAAAGAGCTGATTCCACTATCAAGGCAGCCTGGTCCAGGCTGGGAGTCTATTGTGGATGTCAGAGGCATCGTTCTCTAAGTACAGCCTCTTTGCTTCCTCAGGTTTCAGCATTTCCCACGAGATTATTTAAAATCACATTTACTACTTTACCATCTAATCACACATAAGCCTCTCCCTACTCTTCTCCCCCCATCCCCGCCCTGCTTCCATCCAAGGAGTGCACTTTCTGGAGCACCAGCAACCAGGGTGGAACTCGTGACGGGAAATGGGAATGACACCCAAGAAAGCACAAATCCTTGTAGTTTCCAGAGTTACAGAGAAGTTCCCATCAGAGAAGCTGGAGTATCTTCACTGAGAAGGACAAACAAGTGTATGTCTTTGCAGAGCCGGGGGTCTCAGACTTGCTTACCCTACCAGAGGCGCCCATTAGCCTCTTGGCGGGAGAACAGACATCAGATGGAGTTTCTTCTTTTTGCCATGCTTGAATATTAAGCTGAACATATGTTCCAGGAGCTCATGGTTTCCAGTGGAGGCAATCTGGGACAGAAGAGAGGATCTCTAACCTAGAAGATAAGCAAGATTGAGCAACAAAGGTTTGGCTGTGGGACTCAGGGGCCAGTCTATGGCTAATGGTATAAAGGTATATGCTTGGGGTACGATGGGGAGAATTACAGATTTTATCCATGAACCAAAAATGAAAAACATTTTGTAGGCTGTTTGTCTTCCCAAAACACCCATAGTTCTTAGAAAAATAGTATTAATCTGTTTGTATAGAAGTCCCCCACTGCTTCTCTTCCTTTGATGAATAAGAGGAAAAAATTATAGCTAAATTAAAAAACTATCAATTTCTATATGCTGCATTTATGTCCAGTTTATGCTCTTTGATGAATTGCATTGATATAAAAAGATGTTTTATGCAGGTGTGAGTTCAGAAATTTTACCAAAATCATGATGACAGAGGCCAAATATCCTGGGAGTATGATGAAGCTGCTAAAACTAAACAAAAATGGATGCAGAAAGTAGAGACTCCACGGTCTTTGAGTAGGTGGTGATATACAGCTACAGAGATATGTTTGGCCTCAAACAAGTACTATACTCTTGTTAGAGAGGTTTGGGTAAGGGTCAGAGCAGTGGTTTCACTCTTGGTCATACATCAGAATAACTGGAGAACTTTTTATAAACACAGACTCCTGGATCCCACTATAGGCCTCCTGAATGTCTAGGGGTGACGGCTAGGGATCTGTTTTTTTCAATGCTCTCCAGAAAATTCTCATGGATAGCAAGATTGAAGAACTCCTGTTTTAAGATATTGTGATGAAAAAAGACAAACCCAGGTGGCCAAGGGCATTTTCCAACCTGCGGTGGAGTCTTTATACATGTTCAGAAAGGTGACAACAGGTAGGACCAAAGCCACCTGCAACACAGAAAAATGACTTATTCAGAAATTTCTGTGGTTCCGGCTTTGTTTGATGTTTTCTCCCCCATAGCTCTAGTGTACTTAGTGTAAATTTGATTCTTGATCATGATTTTACTATTTGAGATTACCTGATTGGATTGGTGCCAGAAAAAGAGAAAAGTCTGCTGTAATTTTAAAGTGGAGTTTGAGTCAGCTTTACTGGACGTGCAAAATGAAATAGGTAGAAGCAACCACATGTGTATATTTTGAGTAACAGATGCCAAAGGTTGGGTTTTTAGCCACATGGTGTGGGAGGAAGGTTGAAATGACACAGAGAAATGAATTGCTTTTAGACTGATGGGAAAATTTGTTTTGAAATTGCTAAAGTTGGTTTGAAATGTTAGGAAGATTTTAGAGTGGACTTAAAAAGTAATTTCCTAGTTCCTCGTCCACTTCCTTGTCAGTCAAATAATGGTGGTATTAATAATGATGATAAACAAGCATATAAATTGAAATATCAGCATATTTTTACCCCAGGCATATGAAAGAGTACTTATCTACAAGGATAATAATAATGAGATAATAATCATCAGAAGGAATGGGGGGAAAGCCTGAGAATGGTCTGTAATGGTAAATGGTGGTAAAGAGTCTTTTACAAATAAATATTGCCAAGGAACTGCTATTTCAGGAGGAAAAATCACTGACTCTGGGCATGTGCAGTCATGAATTCCCTTGAGTCAAAGCCCAAACAAGTCAAGAAGGCTCCTAAGACCTTCAGCTTCTTTTATGAGTATCAGCCTCAAGCTTCCCCTTAGCTCCCCCTCTCCCAGGACACAGACCAGTCCAGATACAAAGTAATACTATGGGTTTGGAATCTGTAACTCCTGAGCCCACAGAGAAACACTGTCCATTCCCCTCCCTCCCCCGATTGTTATGCCTTTTCTCATTCACTCAGCATCTGCTGGACTTGCCCTGTCTGCATAATCACCCCCTGCCCCAGTCTTACCTGCCTTTCCAAGTCCTGGATAGATCTCATTCTCCCATAAGGCATAGTGCCCTTCCTCCCTTCCTCTGAGTCTGCCTCCCTTTTTCATTTATGTTTATTTGTACTGCTTGTATTTGCTCTCTCCCCACCAGAGTGTGAGTTTATGAGGGGCAGGGTCTCTGTCTCTTTGATTTTTATACCCCCATCAAAACTTTGCTCACATTAGCAGCTCCGTAAGTGCTTACTGAATAAAAAACATGGCTTGGTGTCCTGGATCACATGGGAATAAGATTCAAATCTAACAGCACCTTCTCTCACCCTCCCAGCTCAAGCAAATATGTTCTCTCCCTTCCCTGCCAGCATTGATTCTGAGAGCCTTAGAACTATTTGTTCTTAGGGAGATGTCACTCTGGTCCATCTTGCTCATTAGATCCTATGATCAGTCTTCTTATCTTGCCGTTCATTTGTTGTGTTTTTCTCTGGTTCTCCAAAAATAACTAGTTTTATGAACTAGTTCACAGGAGCAGGAAAGAGTCAGAGTGACCATGGCCAGGTATAGAGTACAGTGGCTAAGAGCTTTGGCCTTGAGGTCTGAGCCAGAGTTGGGATAGGGTCCTAGTTTGCTACTTATTAGCACTCCCCTTCCCTTCGATTCTTCAATTATGAAATGGCCATAATAACACCCAGGTCACAGACTATTGCAAGGATTAAACAGGGGGATATATAAAATGGGCCCAGCCCAGCCTATTAGCTCTTATTCCTAATATTTACTCTAATGCTCTCATTTTATAGATAAAGAAACTGAGACTTGGTGTTTCAGTGTCAGAGATTTATTCAAGGTCACATAGCTGTTTACTGGCACAAGAAGCAGGAATTCTGCCCACAAAGTGAGGAATTCCCCCCAACACCGTTTGGCACTCACTGGCTCCAGGGTGACAAGACAGGAGCTTTGTTGGAAAAATTTTGTTCACACTCTGCAGGGAGGAGCCAAGGCATTCAAAACTCAGCATAGATGCATCAGCAAGTGTAAGCCTTACCTACATTAGACACAGTCCCAAGGGAGAGAAAGTGCACTGTGTCGCAGTAATAATAATAATAATAATATTGTTGCTGTTGTTATTATTTTGAGATGCTCACATGGCTGGCCAGCAGCACAAATCAGCGGATAGTCAGGGAAAAGGAAGTTGAGGGGGGCCTTGAATAGTGGCTGGGCTTTAGATAGATGGAAAAGAGAGGGGAGCATACTGTCCCAGGGTGCAGTGACAGGCAAAGAATCAGAAATACCTAGAAAGTGCTGGCTCTGGTGATAGAAGTCAGAATACTGGTTACCTCCAGATGGGAGAGGAGTAGCCACTGGGAAGGGGTACAGGGAGCCTTCTCAGGTGCAGGAATTATTCTATATCTTGGTGTTGGTGGCAGTTACACAGGTGTTTGCATGTGCTTTAAAAAAGCATCAAACTGTAAACTTAGATTAGTGAATTTTGTGCATTTTGTGTTATGTATATTATTCCTCAACTTAAAAAAAACCAAAACACCAATAATACCACTCCCCAAGAATAATCAGTGTTAATTTTTCATTATCTACTGGGCAGAAAAGATTAGAATAATGACTTAGATCTCCAATAGACTATGACATTGGCTAAATCAGCCTCAAGACTTTAGGACCTTATTTGTAGAAATGGGTTAATATTAGGGTCTGCTTCATATGATCATGTAAGAATTAAATGACACCATGTGCATAAAATACTTAGCATTGTGCCCAGTGTATAGAAAGCAAACAAGAAGATGTATTTATTAGGAAGATAATTATCTCCTTTTTGTCCAATTTTTAAACAAATAAAGTTATAATTTTTTTTAAGTGCTAGCTGGCTTGGTGGATGATCATAGGCCAAGCATGGGTCAATGGCACTCATGGGTCAACTGGCTGCCCCAGAGCCTGTTGCAGGGTGCTCAGAGAGCATTGACAGTACTCTTGGCTTGTCGCTGACCAAATCAGAATGTGATTTGTGAACAAAAGACGGATTCCTGCTGTACCGTTTCATTATCTACTGGGCAGAAAAGATTAGAATAATGACTTAGATCTCCAATAGACTATGACCTTGGCTAAATCAGCCTCAAGACTTTAGGACCTTATTTGTAGAAATGGGTTAATATTAGGGTCTGCTTCATATGATCATGTAAGAATTAAATGACACCATGTGCATAAAATACTTAGCATTGTGCCCAGTGTATAGAAAGCAAACAAGAAGATGTATTTATTAGGAAGATAATTATCTCCTTTTTGTCCAATTTTTAAACAAATAAAGTTATAATTTTTTTTAAGTGCTAGCTGGCTTGGTGGATGATCATAGGCCAAGCATGGGTCAATGGCACTCATGGGTCAACTGGCTGCCCCAGAGCCTGTTGCAGGGTGCTCAGAGAGCATTGACAGTACTCTTGGCTTGTCGCCCTGCTATAAAACAAGGGAGGGTTGAAGGGCTCAGAATGTCCTGATTGGCCCACTGGGTCAGGGTCTGACTTACTCACCCAGACCCTGCACTGTATCTCCTGCTCCAATCTATTCCAATCTTTGTGGGAAATCAGTATGAGGGCAGGAGAAAGGAATCCTGGGGAAACTGGCAGCATTGGTGCTGCAGTCTAAAAAGCACTGGAAAATCTCGGCTGTTGTCCCAGCTCTGCCTCTTACTTACTGGAGTCCTTGTTCCAATCTTTGTGGGAAATCAGTATGAGGGCAGGAGAAAGGAATCCTGGGGAAACTGGCAGGATTGGTGCTGCAGTCTAAAAAGCACTGGAAAATCTCGGCTGTTGTCCCAGCTCTGCCTCTTACTTACTGGAGTCCTTGGGCAAGATCTATTCTCCACCTGAGTCTCAGATTCTTCATCTGTTGGTTGTAGATAGCCGTACTTCAGGGAGACTGTATGGTTTGATGTAAAATTACACAGATTAGGTAGCACTTCTGGGTCACCTGCTTAATAATTATGTTACCTATTATAATATTAATAATAATATCAATAGCAAAATTAATATAATACTTCCTGTGTTCTTGTCCTAAGCAATATGTATATGTATATTCACTCATTTAGTTCTCATGACTATCTTATACTACTATTATTCTGACTGTTTTATTGGTGAGAAAACTGAGACGCAGAGAAGTTAAGTAATCTTCTCATAGTTCCACAGTTAGTAATTTGTAGGGTAGGGATATAAACTCTGGCAGTCTGGTTCTAGAATCCAAGAACCTAACATTACATTATGCTGCCTCTCTAAACATTGGTTTCTTAACCAATGAAAAATATTTTATTGTAAGAATATAAGTGTAAAAATGTATTTAAAAATTTAGAGGACTCAAACAGATGCAACCTAATATATTTTTAAAAATATGAAACATTAAGCACATGCTATAGTTTTTAAAATGTGACTACTTCACTGAGGCCCCACTTTTACCTAATAACAATATTTCATTGCAAACATTCAACCAACCCACATGGAGCACCTGCTACATGTTGTTGGCTGTGCTAGTCACTGGGGCACAGAGCTGGGGACAGAATAAATTTTGTTTCTGCCCTCATAGAACTTACCGGCTACTAAAGCAGACAGATATTAAACAAACACACAAATAAATATAATTATAAATTGTGATAAGTGCCAGGGAAGAAAAGAACAGGATTCCTTGGGTGATCATCTTGGGGCCACCTATTTTAGACAGGCAAGTTCAAGAAAGAACTCTCTGAGGAAGCAACATTTAAGCTTCAGCCTAAAAGGAGATACACTATTTTTATCAGGAGTCGCCATTTGGAAGCGAAATTGGAGGACCAAATCAGAATGTGATTTGTGAACAAAAGACGGATTCCTTCAATGTCAGGAACTGTGCAGCGACAGCGAATTTTCTGAGTTCCTTTTGCTTCCCGGGAATAAACCGAAGGGCTGCATTATATTGGTTGGCATTTACATAATGTACGCAGTGCTCTTGCCTTAGAACCTTGTCCAAAACCCATTTCTACCTGTCAATTTTTATTAGAATTTGCATATTTTTTCTTTAGAAACTTAGCAAAGAAAAAGGGGGATTATTGTTCATGAGAAACATACTTGGCTCTAAAATAATTAATGTTTAAGAAAAAGATTAACAACCACAGAATTGCCTCTTGGACAGAGGCCCCATATAGGTGCCCATGCTTTTAGGAGTTGTTCAACCAAGGCCAGACACAGTGGGGGCCTTTAGCCCAGGCAAGCATTTGCATATTCTTCAGTGTCCCCAGAGCCCAGAGTGCACTGGCACCTCTCCCAGCTAGAGTATATAGCATTCATATTGTGACATATACAGTCATAAAAACAATCTACCAGCAGCTTCCTCCAGGACACCTTCACCACTTTCTCTCACCTATGTTGATCCATTACTTCTGTAATACCTCAAGGCACTTATTTTTATAACTTAAAACTCCATGGTCATATATGCACATATTGAAACAACAAACTACCTCATAAGCATGTACAATGAAAAAAATAAATTAAAATAACTAAAAGAAAAAGAAAAGAAAACCATGGTCAGAACTACATAATACGGCCCTTATTTATTTAACTAATTATTTCCAGATTGTTAAGGCTTCCTATCTCCCCAAGTAGAATCAAAGGCCTCCAAAATAAGGAACATAGCTTCTTGTCAAGACAGAAGGGGCTCAGTATTGGCCTAGGCCAATACCCGCACTGTACAGATGAGAACACTAAAATCCAGAAAAAGAAGATGCCCAAAGACTGAACACAGTTTATTACAGACCTATGGCTGGAACTCCAGCCTCCTAACTTTTAATCCAATGCTATTTCCACTACCATACCATCTTCCACAACACTTACTAGTGCTAAAGGCACAGTAGGCTTTCAGCAACTACCAATAATAAAAGCATTTTAAAACAGTCAACAGAATGACAAAGAGCTAAGTCTTGCTGACTCACCCTTTGACCTCCAGCAGCTCAGCTGGTGTATCCAAGCTATGATATTTTCAAGAGAAAAGCCCCTGAACCTTAAAGACACAAGCCTATGTCCACATTTGACTACAGGCAAATCCTTCAGTCATCTCCATATCAGTTTCTTATCTTCCTATTTCAGCTCCAGGCTCCTCTTTTTTTCACAAGAAAAGCCCAGTCTTGCTCAGCATCTTCCGGGTCTGAGAACAATCTCTCTCACTGTAAGGTCAAAGCAGGCATACTGACAGTAGATATCTGAGCCTGAAAAATCATGCTGCACATTCATGATGCTCCTCTAAAAAAGTCCATCTCTGAGAGAGCCATCACTCATTCACTCATTTATTCCTTTACACATCAAATATCTATCAAACACTTACTTGTGTCACATTGTCTTAGGTGCTGAGGATACAGCAGAGAAAAAGATGGACATGGTCCCTGGCATCAGGAAGCTTACTTTCTAGCAGAGAATCAGACGTTGAGTAGATAATTACTGAAATAACTGGCCATCGAGGCAGTGCAGGATGCCATGCAAGCAAACAACAAAGAAAACTTATTTAGTTCAGAGGGTCAGGAAAGGCTGTTTTGAAGTGACATTTAAACTAAACTGAAAGAAAAATAGAAATCAGCCAGGGGGAGGGTATGGAAAAAGCATTACTAAGAGAGAACAAAAGCATGTGTGAAGAGACCAAAGCAGATCAGAACCTGGTAAATTTTAGTAACTGAAAGAAGACCAAGGTAACTGCACAGAAGAGAGGCTTGAGTGGAAGATAAAACCATGGGAGAAGATTAGATTTCAATGAGAGGGGATGTAGAAGAGGGTTAGGACAGAATCCCAAGAAGCTCCAATATTTAATGGCCCAGTAGAAAAGAAGCCCTTAACGAAACCTACAGGGAACAGAAAAGAGAGAGGATTTCAAGAAAAATAAAGTGATCAACTGTATTGAATCCTGCTGAGAAGTCAAGTAAGTAGAGGTCTAAAAGTTTGTCTGGAATTGGCACCCTGGAGGTCATTTTCAACTTGGTAAAAGCTTTGATGAAAAGGGCTGGGAGAGATATATTAGATTGGGTTTAGGAGTAGCAACATGTACTGATGCGTTTTTCATGTATGTTCTTTACTATGTTATGTGACCCTAGCATCCCCAGAAAACCTTTAACATGCTGCAGACCCATAACTGGAAAAGTAAAAAAGAAAACTTAATAAATTATAAAATTGTCTGCCCAAATTCTACTGTCCATCAGTAGCATCCCCAGAAAACCTTTAACATGCTGCAGACCCATAACTGGAAAAGTAAAAAAGAAAAAAAAAGAAAACTTAATAAATTATAAAATTGTCTGCCCAAATTCTACTGTCCATCAGGACTTTACGGATGGCAAGGAATTATTTGCATTGGTGATTTCAATATTCCTGTTGAATCAAGTCTGCACTCCACCCTTACAAAATCTTTGGCTTACTTAAATATACCTGGTAATGTTAAACCACAGTTTTAAAAATTCCAAAGCTCACAGTGCTTTCCAGGTCCTCTCCCCAAGAATTCTGAAGATCAGTTAGTGATATAATCTGATATATCAATGTCCTGTTGAATAGTGTGTGAATTCTGGGGATGGAGTGATTAGGAATAGGAGAATAAAACTAGATTCTATATGTTTTAAATAAAAACTTTTATCCACAGCATGAATCCCCTTTAACTTCTTGGGTCTATCATAATTTAAACTACCTAATCAAAGAAACACTTTTATTTGGGGTAGGTAAACTATGTTTAATAGCATTCACACACTAAAGTCAGGTATGTAGAAGTAAAGTGGAACATTGTAAATTATTTATACTGCATTTAATTGCAAATGCCCTCACATGTTTATTTGGTTTATATGCTGAGAGATAGTGATGTCGAATTGAAATAAGCTAAGTGGCTATTGGCTACTAAATCACATGTGTAATGGGAATATTAAGGTTCATATTGTGCATTTGTACAGCACTTAGCTTACAAAGTGCTTTCACATACATTATTTGATTTTCCCAACAACAGCGTCAGATAAACAGGGCAGAGGTAATCATCTCCAGTCTACAAATCACAGAAATGAAGGTCATAGAATTCAATAGACCCAGTCAATGTCAGAATTCATGCCTTGTC
This sequence comes from Galeopterus variegatus, assembly GCF_000696425.1. NCBI lineage: Eukaryota > Metazoa > Chordata > Mammalia > Dermoptera > Cynocephalidae > Galeopterus > Galeopterus variegatus. Next base: position 713,532 of record NW_007726411.1, on the reverse strand, counting down.
TCCAATGCCAATGGCTGTTTCAACAAAAGGACACTACCTCTCTGGTGTTTTTTAATAATTGTAACTCAAAGTCTCTGGATGTGACTCAACCCATCATCCTGAGTTTCTGTATCCACAACTCTCTCATATCCTGTGATGAGAAACTTCTTTTCTTCTTTAGAAACCGAAATATCTTCCCTCATTCTCACTCCATTTTCAATGGGTTGGAGGAGATGTTAAGAAGAAAAGACTCTTGAGAAAGAAATATTCCTCCTCTTCAACTTCATTTGATTCTCCATGCTGGAGGCAGAGCTGTTTTGATCAAATGCCTTATTAGGCACTTTCTTCCCCCAAATTCTTAGCTTTTTTCCCCCTTGAGTTATTCCATTCTTCCCTTTAAGCTCCCACAGAAACACAGCTATTCTCAGCACTTCAGTTTGGCATGCTCATTCAGCTCTACAAACAGATCAGTCACTCACCAAGCCTCACATAAAACCAGTTCCACTCAGCTCTCATCCATCCCCACCTCTCTCGTTCAGTACCACGGACAGCTCTAGCCCAGGCCAGGCCCTGCCTCGTTCTTTCAGTACCACGGATAGCGCACGTGCTTTGGTCCTCACTGTAGAAACTTTGTTCGTATTCCAAAAACAGATTAGTTAGCTATTATCTCTGCATCACTCAGAGGTAAGTCGTGTTCAGCAAGGATTCTCCTCCTAGCCCCATTCCTTTAGCACCAGGTGAAACTCAGGATTACTCAACTTCAAAGATGGCTCCATGCTATTTTTCTGGTGTCACAGATAGCTGAGGTTTGGTGTCTGACTACTGGGCAGGATTATGGATAGTGTGATGTCACTTTCATCACCACAAACAGCTTATTACACTTTCCAAGTGGCATGGGTACTTAAAAATATATTTCCCCCCTAGGCAGCTTGCTCACATGCCCAGTGCCCTGTTGCTCCAATAAGATGTCTAAAGATTAAATTTTTCATGGCAATGGACCACTTAGCTAGATATATATCAGTATAGACGACTATATAAAATGCTCAGGGACAATCTTCTCTAAGTCTTAACCAGTCTTTCAACATCCCCCAAACCAGAGACATTTAATCCCATGCTCCCGTTGTCATGCAGTGTTTAGCAATATCCCCAGTGCTAAAGCTAGCTTGGTTATTTGTTCCATGAACTAGAGAACCTAATCACGCTCTCAGCACTAAGCACAACACAGTTTCACTTTATATGTACCAATGCATCGGTTACTATTTCTCAGCACCTGCTCAAGCACACTCTCAATCCAGTGCTATGAAAGGTCCAAACACATTCTCAGTCCTAGTAACATCCTTACTAGGATAATGCTTGCTGTTCTGCCAGGCAGCTAAGTCATGCCAGCAGAATCTGAAACAGCTCATTATCATGGCCCTGCTCTCTTGGTACCTCTGAAAATTAGCTTAGTCATGTGTGCAGTTACTCCAATATCTCAACCACCCTCTATCAGAAACTCGAGCAATCTAGTCACATCCTTTCCACTCCGGGGTACTTATTTACACTCCCCCTGAGTCGCCATAGCTAAAATTATTCTCACAACTAGAACAGGGCTGAGCAGTTTTTAAAACTTCTCTGCCTGCTGTTTCTATGACACTGATATATCCTTGTTCTTCTTTCTTTTTGGCTACTGCATCTTTGTAATACTCAGTGCCTTTCTACCCCCATGGTCCTCCTAGTTCCAGTCTTCATCGTCTTCCTCCCACTTTACAGAACCACTTTTATCAAAATTAGGTGGATTTTAGTGAGTTGTTATTGAACAAAAGACACTTGTTTCTTCAGTAACGTGGGATATAGTCAGTTTCTACCCACTCCAGACTCACAATTCGAGCACATGTGCTTTCTCTTCCCTGTTTTCCCCAAACTCAATCCTAGTGTTAGCTAAGAAGCACTGTTCCTCAAATATTCACATATCCATTCACATCTCTTCAATATTCATTCAGAAGGTGGGAGAACTATGTTATCCACAGGGTCAATGGTTACTGTAGACAACTAAGATTGATGCCTGTGTTAGGAGCATCAGCTCTAGCTTCTCTAGAACAAGTGGCAAAAGTGTCACATAGACACAGCTCTACCCATCTGTGATGGCAAGCTATCCTATTTACCTCCAGAAGAGCCCTTTGGGACACAGGCTCCCTAAAGAATATTGCAAACCATAGAAAACCTAGAGTGTCATTGAGGTGCTGTCCTAGGTTTGTATGGAACATGGTGGACTAAGGGTCCCAGACATCTTTTCAGACAGCATTAGAGAGCATGTGGTAGGCCAGGATTTTGCAAGCTTATGGGACCACTGAACAACTTTAAAATCATCATGCACATCAGTCATCAGTCACATTGGGCTCTCGGGAGATGTAAGATGCAAAAATGGGATCATGAATTATCACCTTAAGGAATAATCAAAATCTTATTCATATGGTTTTTTTAAAGAAAAACTTTATATTATAAATAAAAGTAACTAATGAGGGAAATTAAATAATTTATTTTACTAAGAACAAAAAAGTTATAAATATGCTGCCAAGCTGTAGAGTGTCAGGCAAAAGCACACTCTCAGTTGGCAAGTACAGCTATGTACTCAAGAAGGTGGGCCTTCTCCTCTATCTCCCTGACATGTTCAGGAATAACTGTCACTTCTTAAAAGCGTATCATCACATAATAAAAAGAGCAATAAAACATATTAGTGTCTTCCATGCTTTTTCACAAGTGCATTTTAATGGGGAAAATTTTACCAACATTGTTTTTCCTACAGAACACTTATTTACAGTACACTAAAATTCTGCAGAACACATTGGAGGAAATGCGGGGTTACACAGTCTCTCTGAGTGCTCTGAGCTAAAACCCCTATGACTGTTCACTCTATGTGAGTGATGGGGGGGCTGCCTGGAGAGGAATTTCTGCAGGCCTGGGTCTGGCCCTTGGGACCTGGGGTCAGACAGGGTCCTCACTACAGAGAAGAAAGCATTGACCCTTTAGCTAACAGTCTCTGTTCATCACTGAGGTTAGTATCAAGGAAGTTTAACCTTCCCCCAGAGATCCTGCAGGTTTCGGAAGACATGGGATCTTTAGAGGAGAGAAATAGAGAAAGGCCCTCTCCCAGTGGACATTAAGAAGGCAATGGGAACAAAATCGCCCTGTTGGCTCATCCTGGGAGGGCCGAATGGCCACCAAATAGGGAGGCTTGCTTAGCAGGAACAACTACTGGACTGGAGGGAATATACCTGCAAATAGTCATGCAGACTATTTAAAAGCCAGGGCTGAGCTTGGGGCTAAAGCAGAATAAAAGTTTCCTGGATTGCCTTCTCCTCAACTGTCAATCCAAGAAGCGAATCCCAGGTCCGGATTAATCCTGTCACACATAGGTCCAATATGGTTACTTCACAAGGGATATCCCTTCCCACTGCAGTCAAATGGACCCAGAAATAAAGATTCCTAATTAGGGTTGCAAACAGTTTCACCACAGCCCAGAAATGTAATAGTCACTATCTGCACCTTGCTCATATCCCAGGGATCTAACCCAGAGGTCATCTGGAGACATTCCCCTACATGTTGACTTCCTGCATCTCTCTCTGCCTAGAGCTTTCTCTGGCCACTGCTGTAAGTTCTATTGAGTTAACAGCCCTGGCGTGACCCTCAACAAGTGAGGGGTTGGACTGGAAGATAAAAACCCAGTAACCATATCCTTCAGTGAAACAATTCTGAGCCCTAGTTGCCCATATAAGTAATCTGCTCGTAAAAATACTGCTTTCTTCTTCCTATTTACTTTTTCACTCTTTTATGAGATTCCTGAAGTTAGCTCTCAGAAAAAGTACTTGCACCCACGTTTGTCTCAGGGCACCATGTAAAGATGCTGGGCAAAAGATGGAAAAAGAGAGAATAATTTTTTTCATGGGATCCCAAATTCAGAGCTATCTCTTCCAATTGGAAAGATGTGGGAGAAGGACTGGGCCTTTCTACCTACACCACATCACTATAAAATCCCACCAGTGGGCACAGTGTCACCCTCAACTCTGAAAACAACCTTGTCCTTGGCCAGAGGGATTCATGGTGGTCCAGTACAATTATGGACATCTGGCATCAAGTCAGCCTCATGGCTGAGTCTGCTTTGACCTCAAGCATCTAGAAATCTGACTTAGTCCTGTTCTCAATCCTCACCATTGTACTCCAGTGTCACTGAGGGAATCCCTGCATTGTTCCTCTAAAACTGAATCCTGCAACTCAAATTTGGTTCCAACATATAAGTAGCTTTTCTCCTTTAGACAGAGGAGAGAAAGTTAGCTTAGTCCTTGTTACTCAAAAGAGAAGAATTAAAGACATTGACTGGATGCAATAAAATCAGCAGTGTTTGAATGACTATTGCATAAGTTCATCATGTTAATTAGGATGTGGACACACGAAACATAGAACTTCTAGGAGAGAAGGAAATAGGAAATAGATGTTCAATCCCATATGTGAGTTGACTTTGAAAAGTTCCCTAAGAGACAGACCAAGTACAAATGGGCAGGAGGAAAGGGAGGGAGGCAGGAAAAGTCATGGGGGGAATTAAGGAAGAGGGATAGTCACAGGTGTGAGAGCTCTTCCCAGGACTACAGTACATGAGAGGACTGCCAAGAGCAAACCAGGTCTCCCTCATATGGGTATGGGAACAAGAGCTGCTTCTAGGTCAGGGGGAAGCCAGCAGGGTCTCCATTATAGGGATTTTAGATTCAAGTGCTGCCTCTACCAGCATCTGCTTGACTTTGGGGTGTGCTAAAAAGCTTTAAAAAGTCACTGGACTCAATAATATCTTTGCTTCCTTAAATTTCTATGATTGGATCTGTGATTTTTGCTGCACTTTCCTAAACAAAATGTTCTTTAGTTTTTCAGTTCCTGAGCTTTGTAGTTACCTTGATCTATTGTTTACTAAATGACAGGCACTGTACTAGACTCTGGAGAATTGATGCTGAACAGAATACATATGTTCCCAGCCCTCACCTAGCTTACAATTTAGTAGAAGAAATATAAAAGCAAACAGAAATTACAAATCAGAGGTTTATAGAGAAAGTGCAGAGAGTTATGGAAGCATGAAACTGGAATCCTAATACAGACTTCATATAGGATCAGAAAAGGAGGAAGTTGTCTCAAAGCCAAGAGTTAAAAAATGAGACAGGATTGGCAAAGAAAAGTGGGAAGATAAATTCAGGCAAAGGAAATAGAACAATGAAAAGACTTAAGATGAAAAACAATGGGTCAAACTCAAGGAGAAACTAATAAAAGTAGTATGGCTGGTGACTACAGTGTTGGAGAGGCAAGCCCACAGTTTGGGATTTCTTAAGTGCTATGGGGAGATTTAGAAGGATATTAAACAAGGATGTAGTATAACCATATCTGCATTTTAGAAAGATCATATGGTTACAGTTGCAGAGTGGATTAGAAAGGATTAAAAGGGAAGCAAACTGACCCATAGGAAGCCATTGGGATGACAGTAGCTGGACAAATACGATGGAGTGGTTGGACAGATGTGGAGAGAAGATACGGAGGAAACGGAATCAACAACACTTGATGACTGATTGTATATGAATATGAAACATAAAGGACATAACAATGACACCCAGGTTGTGGGTAGCCATTGGGATGACAGTAGCTGGACAAATACGATGGAGTGGTTGGACAGATGTGGAGAGAAAATACGGAGGAAACGGAATCAACAACACTTGATGACTGATTGTATATGAATATGAAACATAAAGGACATAACAATGACACCCAGGTTGTGGGTAGGCACAGAAATAGACGTTTGGTGCCAGCAGAGGGAGTGAGCCATAGAGGAAAGGCAAGGTGGAGAGATAATAGTGAGTTCATTTGGGGGCATGTTGAGTGTGAGGTGCCATGAGACCTCAAGTGGAGATGCCAAGTGAGGATCTGAGCCCCAAAGACATATGAAAGCTGGAGATAAAGACCCTGGAGTCATCTGCATATAGGTGAGAATTGAAGACATAGGAATGGATGAGATGCTACCAGGAGATTGTGTCCAACAGACCTGGTTTCAGTACCTGTTCCACCACTTCTTAGTAATGTGATCTTAGAAAATTAAATTTTTCTGCTCTGGTTTCTCATTTATGTATTGGAGATAATACCTCATAGGGTACAGTGATTGTTAATGTGACCCTGCATGCAGAGTGCTTAATCCAGTGTCTGGAACATAATGTAATCTCAGCAAATGCTAGTTATTATCAATGCTGTTGTTATTGTTATTATTTAAAAAAAACATAAAAGAGAGTGCCAAGATTCAAAAGCATGTATGGGAGAAGATGAGGAAGAGGAGATTGAGAAGACAGAAAGTTAGGAAAACCAGGAGAGTGTCACAGCAGCCAAGGAGAAGAGAGTATTTCAAGGAGAAAGTGGTCAAAATGGCCAATAGGACCACCAGGATAAGAACTGAGAAGGGTCCCCTGAATTTAGCCATAAGAAGGTCTCTGGTGTACTTGCAAGGAATAGTTTTAATGAGATAGAGGGCAGAGGCCAAGCTGCAAGCATTGAAGAGTGGCTGGAGACAGTGAGCGGAAATGAGTGGGAGAAGGGAACCCCATCTGGATAGGTTGTGCATCAAGTGAAAGTTTTTAAGTCTGAAGTAGAGTTATGCATCTCTAAATGCTGATAGGAAGGAGCCAGGAGACAAGGAGGTAGAGAAAAATGAGGTAGCAAGGGGAAAATATTCTAAGCAGAGGGAAAAGATTGGTCTTCGCCAGAATGAGGGATGATACCTCCCTGTTGTGATAGGAGAGAAGGAGGAAAGAAGAGTGCAGATGTAGGCAAATTGGAGGTTTGGTGGCATGAAGTCAAGGAGTTCTGTTTTTCTCCATGAACTAGGAAACATGGTCACTTACTGCAAGAGGAGACAGGGACTAGTCAGAAAACATGAAGGGTATTTGAAGTCTCAGACTAGGAGAAACTGCTGACTAAGGAAACCATATGATTCTTAGGCAGTACTGATGTTCCTCATCATCCCTCAGCAGTTCAGATTCAAAAAATCTGACTTAGACTGCTCTAGATTGTCCTAGGCATGGGATTTAGGATAAGGATAAGGGAGTGGCTAAAATGGTGGACCATGGGTCTGATCTAGCTATGAAAAGAAGTGTTCAGCCATGGACAAAGAGAAAGTAACCTGGAGGTCCAAATGAAGTTCAAACAGGAACAAATGTTGAAAATGTCAATAAATAAAAGGTTGTGGTCAGAAAGTAGAATGAGACTTAAAGCAGATCATGAACCAAAACCTTTGAAGAATTCAGGAAAGTGCCTAGAGCTCAGTGGTCCTAGAAATGAGGAGAGAGGGCAGTATGGCTGCATCTGGTACTGGTGGTGGGATGTTACAAAGTGGGGAATTATCCGTGACTTAGACATGCAAGGGAAGCAAAGACATGACCCCGAGGTACCTGGAATAGGATGGAATAAATAGCCTCCCCTGAGAGCATTGCAGAAGAATGGGGTCCTGGGAGGATCCCAGTGTGAGTTAAGAGAGGAGCTGGAGGCAAGGGTAGGAGGAGCTGTTCTAGCAATCAAGGGATGGATGGGAGGCAGAGGGCCAATGGGCAAACTGTCACCTTTCTGTGGTTATGTCCACTCTCAGAAGAGTATGAATGAGAAGATGGAATTCCCCCTTGGGTCACCGGAAACTACCAACTTCCGTCGGTTTACTCAGGAGTCACTGGTGGAGATTGAGAAGCGAATTGCTGCCGATCAGGCAGCAAAGAAAGTCAGAAACAAGTACAGGGGGCGGAAGGACAGAGAAGAAAAGCCTCGGCCTGAGCTAGACTTGAAAGCCTGCAACCAGCTGCCCAAGTTCTATGGTGAGCTCCCAGCAGAACTGATTGGGGAGCCCCTGGAGGATCTAGATCCCTTCTACAGTACACACCGGGTAAGAGCTACCAGTGGAACGTCTGCTCTCAGCTCTTGCAGAGGAAGTCTCAGTCCCACCCAGCCCAGGGAGTCCTCCTGAACCGTGGGTGATGTGGCAGTGTGTTAAAGACTCTGTTAAGGAAAAATACCTGCTCTCAGCTCTTGCAGAGGAAGTCTCAGTCCCACCCAGCCCAGGGAGTCCTCCTGAACCCTGGGTGATGTGGCAGTGTGTTAAAGACTCTGTTGAGGAAAAATATACTTGAAAGCCTGCAACCAGCTGCCCAAGTTCTATGGTGAGCTCCCAGCAGAACTGATTGGGGAGCCCCTGGAGGATCTAGATCCCTTCTACAGTACACACCGGGTAAGAGCTACCAGTGGAACGTCTGCTCTCAGCTCTTGCAGAGGAAGTCTCAGTCCCACCCAGCCCAGGGAGTCCTCCTGAACCGTGGGTGATGTGGCAGTGTGTTAAAGACTCTGTTAAGGAAAAATACATCTAACTTGCCTCTTTGATGCTCTCTTTAAATCATTGTTACATTTATGATAGAGACTAATTAAACCCAAAGCCTAAAAGCAGACAACTGCTGCAGAGCTTGCAGATAAAGTTGGCTGTTACCTTGGGTGAGCTCTGGCCTAAGGCTCTCTGCAGGTGGAAAGCAGATATCTAGAAGTTGGGGGAGGGGAATGTGGGGAAGAGGGAAAGAAAGCAGGATGATTTAAGCCAGTGGTCCTCAAAGTATAATCTTGGAATGACTACAGTCTTCAAATCCTTTTAGTAGGTTCATGAGGTCAAAACTATTTGATAACAATACTTCAATGTCATTTGTCTTTTTTACTCACATTCTCTTATAAATATACAGTGGTGAGCGTAGAGGTTACTGATGGGGATGATGTCATCACTGTAACAGCTGCTGCAATGTGTGCTTGTATATTCCTGTTTTAAATATTTCTAAGTCTTTAATTTCTAACATGAGATATATATGTACACACATATTACATAAATTATACATGCACATATATGTGTGTACTTATATGTTAGTTTTTAATATGATATAGACATACATACATATATATGGTATAAGCAAAATGGTATAAATATAAACAAAAGCTCTTTGGGGTCCTCAGTAATTTTCAAGATTAACACTTTTTGAAATCAAAACTCTTGAGAACCACTAGTTTAAACAAGAGCTGCTCCATGAAAATTGCCTCATCTGTATCTTATCTTAGATATTCTACACAGCCAAAAAAAAAAAATGGTGAATGCATGTTTGGAAGTTAAGAGGAGCAGGGATCAGCCATCTCAAATATGATTTGTAGATAAAATAAAGGGCACTGGAATATCTTTCTCCCTCCTCTCCCCTGCCAAGAGCCACACCCTCCTAAGTGCTCAGAGGAAAGAAACAGGGGAGGGCTTAAGAGGCAGAGAGTTAGGAGGTGGGATACAGAAGAAATGTCACAGGACTGGGGATGGTCTTCTAGTCAGAAGAGGAATAAATTGCAACCAGAACTCCACCATCCTGCTGCCAGAGTCCTCTCCAAGGCATGATGCATCTTAGCAGCCCCAGGGTCAGTCATCTGTCCACTGAGCACCCTCAGTGGGCCCATCTTGGTAGACAGTCAGCCATGGAGACTGGGATCTTGTGGGAGTGTGAGGATATGGCTTTTAATCCCTTTTCCTCCCTCTCTGCACCTCCGTTTGGCTCCAATGGACCTGTTGTTCCCAGAGTCCTTCTTGCTCATAAACCTAAGATGATGCCACTCAAGCTCAAAAACATGCTTGTGTAAGGATTCTTGTTTCTCACTTGAGATCTGATTTCTGTTGTGTTTTGTTTTAGACATTTATGGTGCTGAACAAAGGGAGGACCATTTCCCGGTTTAGTGCCACTCGGGCCTTGTGGCTATTCAGCCCTTTCAACCTGATCAGAAGAACAGCCATCAAAATATCTGTCCACTCATATCCTTTGCATGGTTGCTTCTTTTACATGTTAGCATTAGGCCTTGCCCATTCTGTCCAGGACCTTCCTGAGAGGTTAGCAATAGAGTCTTCCTCCAATTGAATCTTGAGACAATGAAAAATTAAATTGAAAAAAATTGTTTGTCCCTTTAATGTGTCCAACACCCCAAAGCAGTTCCAAGACACAGAGGAAGTGTCTGTGCAGCCCACAAGTGGTTTGGGACCACCTCAGACTAATATGGACACACCTGTGGTTGCACAACTTGGAAAATGCCCTCTTTATGAGGGGAGTTTTCCTGATGCCCCAGGCACTTCTCACCATGGTATGTAGCCAGCTCTTCTCACAACATAGCAACTAGTAAGAGGGCCCCAAGGCTTCTTCGGGCAGATGAGATAGGCATGAGGTGTTACTCTGTGCCATAGCTGTGCTGGGGAGGGGCTGCTTACAAGGCAGAAGAGCAGTACCTCCCAGAGGGCAAAAAAAAAAAAAAACAGACCATGATGGGCAGAGTACAGATTGTCTTAATTATACCTCATGGGTCACAGGGCCCTGCCAACATCACAAATTACGCCAAAACTACCAGCAGGTTAAAAATGCAGTAGTCTAAGGTTCATGCCATAGGGAAGTATAATGATTAGAGACACAGTGGTCAAATATCTGTATTATATTAATTGCCTTAGGTAGCATCAGAAGCTGCCTTTGGGTTTTTTTTCAAGGCAAGCCAAACTAGTAGAAAAAAGAGACTTTGGCTTGGTTTCCAAGAATCTTCCCTGGTGATCATTCAAACTGAAAGTTCCCAATGACAAATTCAGCCCTGACTTCCAGGAGACAAGCCAAACTAGTAGAAAAAAGAGACTTTGGCTTGGTTTCCAAGAATCTTCCCTGGTGATCGTTCAAACTGAAAGTTCCCAATGACAAATTCAGCCCTGACTTCCAGGAGATTCGTGTGCAAGAAGAGCCCTGCTTCAGTTGCCTGACAGATGGTAGCCAACCTCTTCTTAGGAGGCTTCAGTAAAAGGGACCTCTCCTCCCCCCACCCACACCCCCACACACTGGGGCAGCTTGTTGGATTGCTGGACAGTTATCATTGAGCTAGTAACCCCAGCACAGAGTCATCTGCACACCCAACATGAAACTGCACTGCTTGATGAAGTTGCATTACATTTTCTCTTTCCATGTTTTTTTTCTTTATGGGTAATCAGCAGGAATTATATTTTATGAACTGAATCTTGGATTTCCAGATTCTGCAGAAGGATATTTACTGATAATAGGAGGCTCTCATTTGTTAAGTACTCCCTAAGTGTCAATGCTGTCATAGGTACAAAAGTCTTTGAGGTAGGGTTTAGCATCCCCATTTTACAGATAATGGAATTGACCCTAGGAAGCATAAAGAACAGTGTCCCAGGTCACACAGTTAGTTCAGAAGTCCATCCTGCATTCTGCTAAGAGCAGTATCTGCAATGAGCAAGTGGGCAGTTAATGGAAATGAATTAGGGTAATTATTCTCTCAGTGTGTCAGCTCTACTTGGGTAATTGTTGCTTTTTAAAATATATATATACAATTACACAGAAATTACAAATAAAGAGAATGGAAAACATACAAACTCCTCTCTGTGAATCCTGGTTGATTTTCATCTAGATAAATAAGAAACAGCTAATTAGAAATAAAATCCCTTTAAAAGAACCAAGTGATCAGTGAATATTATTTTCATCTTGAGGTTTGATGAGTAAAAAAAAAATTGCTTGGTGGAATCACAGCAGGACTAAAAAGGTATTGAGGAGGTCTCCTGCTCATAAAAGTCTGCATTTATGTATTAAAATCTCATGAAATGGTAATTCTAGTCCCAAAATATACTCCCATTCTTAGCCAGAAGTCCATTCATTAGTGTGACAGTCTCAGCTAAGTCAGGAAAACAATCTGACTAAAGTAATCCCAAAGAAATCTTGTACCCCTCCACTTATCTCCAGCTTCCTGACTTCTCTTTGTCTTTTAGAATAAAAGAGACATTTGCCAGATGACATTTCAGGCCACCTTGTATAGTGAAATGAAGGCTTCAGAGCAGAAAGACATTTTGGAAATGGGATTCCATTTCCTTCCATCAAACAGATTTGAGTTCACATCTCAGCACCATGGTTGACTAGCTGTATGATCTTGGAAAAGTTATTTAAGTTTTGTCAGCCTGTTTTCTCAGCTTTGAAATGTAGATAATAATATCCACCTGTAGGTTAGTAGTTTTAGAAATAATGCTGACAAAGTACTCAGCCCAGGTTAGGTACTGAGTTCATGTTAGCGGTTGTTATGTGGTAAGACCATAAAGCTAATATTAGCTGAGAGTTATGAAATTAATCATTCAGCATCAAAGTGAGCCTAGATGACATCAGAGAGATTGGTGATGTTCAGTTTTTCCTTAACACAGGCCTCTCAGGTGGTTCAGTTTATTTATTACAGTCACTATTTTGGTCAATTGTGTATACATGACCCAAAATGATATTCCAGAGAAAATTGAGTGAGTAAATTTGCTATTATTATTGTGCCTTCTTCTCCTCTTGTTCTCTTCCCTTCCTTCATGTGCTGGCCTTTTTCTTTTATGTATTCTGTCAGTTCTCATTCAGGCAATACTGAATCCTATTGTCCATTTGACTTTGTAATGATTAGGTTTCTTCTTCTGTTGACTTTGTTTCATAAACGAATAAATGATTTTCAGCTTCAAGGAGGTATAGGTTAATGATTCTGCACACTGGAATCCCCTGGGAAACTTTTAAACTACTAATACCTCGGTCCCAGCCCCAGATGGTCTAATATCATTGGTCTGGGGTGGCCTGGGCATATGACTTTCCCTCTTCCCAACAAACACACACTCACTCACCTGCTAGGTGCATGCATGAATCAAGTTTAGAGAAGGTCTACTCTGAAAGAGAGGCAGGAGCAAGACTGAGACAGAACTAAGACAAATGGTTCTGGAATATACTTAGAAAATAAGCCATGGCTGAAATTGTTTATTTAAGTTATCATGGCTCATACGCTTCAAAGTGACCTTAATATTCCTGAGGTTATTCTATTTCCCTAGGTTAGAAGATGGAACCCTATAGTTTCAGAATATGGTGCCTTTCCAAAAACATCCTGCACCAATACATCTGGAACAGATGCCTCCACCCCAGCTTAAGTCTGACATACCTACAGATGTAATAACAGGAGCTCTGCAAAGCTTTCTCTGTTTCCGACTTTTTTTTTTTTTTTTTTTTTTTGCTAACTGTTAACAGTAATACATGCCACAATAGAGAAATATATTCCATTTCTGTTAATAGATTAAAGGATAAAAATCATTTGGCCATCTTAATTGATACTGAAAAATCATTTGATAAATTTCAATTGCTATTTATGATTTAAAACTCAGAAAAATTGAAAAAGAAGGGAATTGCTTCACACTGATAAAGGCTAATCATTCTTATGTCATACTTAATTGTGAACATGGAAATCTTTCCCTTTGAGATCAAAAGAAAAAGAAAAGGCACAGATGTCTGTTCTCATCAGTCCAACTTTGTAAAGGAGTTTCTAGACAGTGTAGTAAGGCAAGGAAAAGAAATAAAAGATGCAAGAATAAGAAAAGTACCAAGGATGTCATAAATTACAGGTAATAAGATTGTGTAACATATAACATCCAATGTAATCTAGAGAAAAACTACTGGAATTAATAAGGGAGTATGGTAAGGTAGCTGGGTACAAATTAATATACACAAATCAGTTGCATATCTATACACTAGCAGCAAACAGAAAATAAAATAGTTTTTTAAAATACCACTTACTCTGGTATTTAAAATTGCCAAGTATCTAGGCATAAGATTATCGAAGTATGAGTAAGATCTCTACAAGGAAAATTATAAAATGCATTGAATAGAATTAAAGAAAACCCAATAAACGGTGAGATATATTATGTTCTTGGATTCAAAGCCTCAATATCGTAAAGACTCCCAAAAACAACTAATAAAGTTAATATGATTCCAAAGTCAAAATCCCAGCAGGCTTTTTTTATATTATTTGACAAACTGACTCTAAAATTTATATGAAAATGCAAAATGCAAATTATAGCTTAGATACTTTTGAGGAAATAAACAAGGGGAGAGAACTTGCTCTATGGATGTCAAAATTTACTATAGAGCTGTAATAATTGAAACAGTGTGCCACAGTGTAAGATTAGTCAGACCAGAGTAACAGAGTGGACAGCTCATAAACAGACCAATGCATGTGCAGATGTTTAATTCATGATAACAGAAAAGTGGGAAAAGGGCAGTCTTTAGTAAATGATGCTGAAGAATTAGGAATCCCAGTGGAAAAATCATATTTCACATCCAAATTTACACCACACATAAACATCAACTCTAGGTGGATTAACACCTAACTTCCTTTATAAAATACAAAGACATAAAGCTTTTAGAAGGGGGAAAAGAAAACCCAAGAGTATCTTTATGACCTCAGCTTAGAGAAAGCTTCATTACACATAAAATAAGAAGCACTAACCAAAGAGGAAAAGACGTATACATTTTAGTACACTAAAATTAAGAACTTCTGTTCATCAGAAGACAGTTTTAAGAGAGTGAAAAAGCAAGCCTACTCAATAGAAGATATCTGCAACACATATAACTAAGCAGTGCTTATATCAAGAGTAATGAACCCCCACAAATCAATTAGAAAAATGTCAGAGCAACCAATTATAAAATGAGCAAAAAATTTGCACAGGCACGTTACAAACATACAAATGGCCAATAAACATATGTAAGTATTCTCAACCTTTTTTTATCAAGATGCAAATCAAAATCATACTGAGAGTATTACACTACAGGCACGTTACAAACATACAAATGGCCAATAAACATATGTAAGTATTCTCAACCTTTTTTATCAAGATGCAAATCAAAATCATACTGAGAGTATTACACTCTGATTGTATGAGAAAAATTTTGAAGTGTGAAAACACGAAGTATTGAGAAATATATGGAGAAACAGAAACTTATACAATGCTGATGGGAGTGTAAATTTGGACAACCTAATTGGAAAGCAGTGGACATTATCTAGTAAAGACGAAAACACATATGCACTATGTCCCTCTAATTATACTCTTAGGTACCTTAACTTAACAAAAGTATGTGCTTGTGGGCACCAGAATACAGCTACAAGAAAATTTATGAGCATTGCCCATAAAACCCCGAAACTAGAAACAACCCAAATGTTCATAAATTTTTGAATACATTACATATTTCTGTTATATTCTAAAAATGAGATAATGTGCAGCAGTGAAAATGAATAGACTATAGCTCCGCACAACAATAAGGATGAATCTTAAGAACATAATACTGAACAAAAAAGCCTGACAAAATTCAAAAACAAGCAAAACTAAACTATTTTGTTTAGGGATGCATACTTAGGAAATAAAAATATAAATAAAGTAAGACAAGAAAAAGTACCAAGAATGAGAATAGTCACCTCTAAGGCAGAGGAGAAAGAATGTAATTGGGAAGGGCCTTGTGAAGTGCTCCTAATGTTCCATTTGGTGACATGAATAGTTGTCACACAAGCTGCTATGGACTGAATTGTGTCCCGCCAAAAATGCATATGTTGAAACTCTAACTCCCCATGTTACTGTGTTGGAGACAGGGCCTTTAAGGAAATGATTGAGGTTAAATGAGGGTGGAGCCCTTATCTGATAGAACAGGTGCCCTTTAAGAGAAAGAGACATCAAGGTTCTCTCCCTACCATGTGAGGACACAGGGAGAAGTCGGCCACCTATGAGCCAAGAAGAGGGTCCTTACCAGATCCCAACCATGCTGGCACTCTGATCTCAGACTTCCAGCCTCCAAAACTGTGAGAAAATAAATTTCTGCTGTTTAAGCCACCCAGTTTACTTTGTTATGGCAGCAAGACCTGACTAGTACACAAACATTCATTTCAAAACAATGAATTTATGTTTCATGTGTATTTTTATCATGCACATTACATATCATAAGAAAAAGCTTAAGAAACAAAATAATTTTTAAAAAATAAATGACCATTGCATAACATGCAGAATACATGGGTATTCTGAGAAACTATAAAATCATATTTAATATGGCTGATATTATGCAGCATGAAAAATTTCTATTCTACTTCCTATTGCATAACATGCAGAATACATGGGTATTCTGAGAAACTATAAAATCATATTTAATATGGCTAATATTATGCAGCATGAAAAATTTCTATTCTACTTCCTAACATTTTTTTTTTAAAGATGACCGGTAAGGGGATCTTAACCCTTGACTTGGTGTTGTCAGCACCACGCTCTCCCAAGTGAGCCACGGGGCCGGCCGTCTACTTCAAAACTTTTAATGCAAGGCATTTTTTTTCTCAAAATGAGTTATTTTGGAGTTATTTGGGGATTCTGATTAAATACGGAAGATAGCAGGCACATGTTTTACTCCACCTCTCAAAATGCCAATAAAATGACAGCATGAAATAAGAACAGTATAAATATACAAGAACAAAGAGAAGAAGAAAGGAAAACACAGAGGACAAAAGATGTCAAAACAGTCTTGGAAGACCAAAAGTGGGTGTAAGAGTGGTAAATTGCCTAGCAGAGCAGAACTGTTAAACCATAGTGCCTGCAGAAGGGGATGAAAATGAAGATGAAGGCATTTTACCTCCTACAAATCCTAGAGGCCCTGGAAATGTTGACATGATACAAATAGCAAAATATGGGAGCAGAAAGAAGAAAGAATGTGGGAGCAGAGTATGTTCACTTATTGATGCTTCAATAATAGCAAGAAATTAAGGAGTATTTTTTAAGGTTGATAAATCAAGGAATGGAAAAATAATTATATTCAACAGTACTAAGGTAAGCATGAAAAAGATAGTTTTAACAGTCAGATGACAGATAAAACAGATGGGAAATGAAAGAGAATTACCAATTGGAAATAAAAGATATTGTTTAAAAAAAATAGCATACTAAGGGCAATGTATTGCAGTTTTAATTGTAATTATACATCTGTAATGATAAGTTTGTACTCATAAAGGTAATCACTAGAACAAAAATACAAACTCTTCTAAATATCAGAGAAATTGTACACAAACAAAGCAAATAAAACATACCAGATAATAAAATATTTTTTAAAATATAAAATAACATAAGCAACTAAGACCAAGCAAATCTGTCAAGTCAATAAAAACAAGTGAATTTGACTCACCTACTTTAAAAAATTAATATTATATTACAAAGCAATATTCAACTCTGTGTTGAATAAGAAAGATACATCTCAAAGTGATTTAGAAGGGCTGGAATTAAAGAATGAGCAAAGACATAAGCAAAGACAAACAGAAAGAAAGCAGGAGCTAAGATCTTAATATCAGAGAAAGTGGAATTTAGGCCAAAAAGCATTAAACAGGACAAAAATGACACTTTGTAATGCTAAATAATCCATAACAGGAATTTATATCTTTGCAACAAATAATGTGGCAATAATATTTATAAATCAAAAATTATAAGAGTAAAAGAATAAATAGACAAAAACATATAA
>NW_007726411.1:687785-693960 GCF_000696425.1 Galeopterus variegatus | reverse complement strand
CCTCCGTGTTGTGCCCGCACCGCGCTCAGCCAGTAAGCGGGAACCGGTCTCCACATGGGATCCGAACCCTCGGCGGGAGCGCTCCCAAGCAGCGCACTCTCCAGTGCGCCACCGGGCCAGCCCTTAAACAACAGAAATTTATTTCACAGTTCTGAAGGCTGGAAGTCCAAGATCAAGGTGTCAGGCAGGTGGGCTTCTGATGAGACCTCTCTTCCTGGCTTGCAGATGGCCACTTTCTAGCTGTGTCCTCACAAGGTGTTTCCTCTCTCATGGAGAGAGCTCTCTGGAATCTTTTCTTCTTATGAGGACACCAGACCTGTTGGATTAGAGCCCACTCTTTTTTTTTTTCATCGTCAATCTTATATTATTTGTGTCCACCCACTTTCTGCCTTTCCCCTGGATTGTTTTGAGTAAATCCCAATGTCATAGCATTCATCTGTATGTATTTCAGTATGTGTCTCTAAAAGATAAAAACTCTTATAAAGACATAATGTCAGTATATAATTACATCTTAAAAATCAGTAATAATTCACTAATATAATCAAACATTAACCATGCTTAAATTTCACCAGTTCTCTTCCCCTCCCTCTTTCTTTCTTACAATTGATTTGTTTACATCAGGATGCAAACAAGTTCTGCTTGTTGCATTGGTTGCTATGTCAGCTGTCTCTTAAGTTTCTTTTAACCTATAGGTTCCCCCTTCATCTAATTTTTCCCCTTTACTCTATAAAGTTTCCAAAGATTTGGATTTGCTGGCTCCATCCCAGTACTGTCATTTAACATGTTCCACTGTCCACTGCATTTCCTGGTGATTGATTGCTGGATCCTGAGGCTTGGTCTCAATCAGGTCAGATTCGGCTTCAGAGGTGTATGTTCTTACTGCAGGAGACCCATTGTGGCTGATCATCTCTCTGTGATGTTAGCAGATATTGATGATGATTTACTGGATCTATTATTTCAATAGGGGTTTGCAAAACACTGCATTGTAATTATTTTATTCCCTATTTACTTGCTGGGGTACTTCAATAGACAGAAATGTTCCCTCCTCGGCTATTTGTGGTTACCCTGTGGAAAAATTCATATAGGTAAGACAGGACCAATGCCTGAGTCTTCCCTTTTACTTATTAGTTTTCTAAAAATTAATTGTTTTCCTGTCATTTTCCGAAGAGACTGAGAGTTTTCTGGCTTTTGTTTCATTGTCATTATGTTTTTTTGTGGTGGTGATATATAGTTTCTCTCTCCTTCTTGTTTGCATTTTTGTTCTACCAGTGGGTTTTGTTCTTTCTTGTGTACTTAAAGGTAGTGATTATCATTTTTCCAATTCCAGATGCAAGACTCTGTTGAGGATTTCCTGCAGGGCTGGTCATGTGGTAGTGAACTCCAGCAGGTTTTGTTTGTCTGGAAAATACACTATTTCTCCCTCATTTCTGAAGGATAACCTTGTTGGGTATAGTATTCTTGGCTGGTAGTTTTAATCTTTTAGTATTGTGAGTATATCATCCCATGTTCTTCTGGGGTTGAATCTGTTTGGGGATCTTTGAGCCTCCTGGACCTGAAGATCCGTGTTTCTCTGTATACCCATATACCTGGGAAGTTTTCCATTATTATTTTGTAGAAAAGGTTTTCAATGCCTTTTTCTTTCTCCTCCCCTTCTGGAACAGCCATGATTCAAATATTTGTGCACTTGAGGTTGTCTGCTAGCTCTCTTAGATTTTCTTTATTTTTTAAAATTCTTTTTTACCTTTTTTTTTCCACCTGGGTTACTTCAAAAAGGCTATCTTCAAGATCAGAAATTCTTTCTTCTGCTTGTTCTAGCCTGCTGCTTAAACTCTTGGTTTTGTTTTTTATTTTGTTGAGTGAATCTTTCAGTTCCATAAGTTTTGCTACATTCTTTTTTAAGGTATTAATCTCTTTGTAAATTTCCTCCTTCATATCCTGGATTTTTTTCTCATTTCATTATGTTGTCTAACTGAGTCTTTTCATATCTCAGTGAGTTTCCTTAAGATTGATGCTTGGAATTCCTTTTCAGTCATTTCAAGCATTTCCCGCTCTATAGGGTCTGGTATTTGAGAATTACTGTATTTTTTTGGTGTCATGTTCTCTTGGATTTTCATATTTCCAGTATCTCTATGTTGATGTCTGGTCACCTGGTAGAGCAGCTGCTTCTATTACTCTTGTGTGGGCTTTGAGGAGAGATACTTCCTCATCTTTTTCCAGTCTCTGCTAGTGACTCTCCATGTGTCAATGCAGTCAAGTGTCTGATGGGCCACCTGCATGGTGGCTATGGCAGTGGCTGTGGTGGACCACCCACATGGAATTGGTGTTTTTGGTGTACTCCTTGTCTGTTCCTGGACAGGGGGTACTGCCTTTGTCTCATGCCTAGGACCCCAGGCATGCTCCGTGCCTGCTTCTGGGCAACGGGGGCTGCCATTGGCTCCTTCCCCAACATCTCTTTCAATAGATCATAATTTCTCAAGTGGTTCCTACTACTAACTCTGTCATGCACCAGAGTCCCATGCCTGTTTGAATCTGTGTCTCCCAGTAATCAATTTGTGACTCCCTGAGTCAACACCACACTGATTTAAATGCTTTAGAATGAGAATTGATTTGGTTGATTCTTGTGTCCCTCCTTATTTGTCTCCTTGAAAACTATCTTTCTTCTTGTTTCTTTACTTTTCGATATCAATTTGAGTCATATTTTCAAGCTTTTTTCTTACAACTCTGTGAAACTTTGATTGGAAATGCACACAACTTATTACCACAGGAAGAATCACTGCACTTACAATATAAAGCCTTCCCACATATCAATATGGCAGATCTCTTAATTTATACAGACCTTTTTAAAATTATTGAAACATAATAGATTGTACATATCTCTGTGGTACAGCATTTAATATCAGTACCTGAGTGCAATACATGCATGCTCAAATTAGGATAATTAGTATATTCAACACTACACAGTGCAATCATTTTGGGGGGCCCTTTACCAAATTCTCACTAACCAACCCCCTTCCCTCCTCTGGTAACCTAGTTCTGTATTCTCCTTTTGAAAATTCAGCGAATTATTGGGATTGTTGTACCTTTCTTTTTTAATTTATTTGTTTGCTTTTTTAGTTTCCACTTAGGAGTGGGGACATGTGGTATTTCTCTTTCTGTGTCTGGCTTATTTCACTTAACATAATTTTCTCTAAGTTCATACATGTTGCTGTAAATGGCAGAATTTCATTCTATTTTTATGGCTCAGTAGTGTTCCCTTGTGAATATAAACCACATTTTCCTTATCCAGTCGTCCATCAATGGACATTTAAGTTGGTTCCAACTCTTGCCTATTGTAAATAGAGCTGCAATAAACATGGGAGTGCAGTTATCCCTTCAACATGGTGATTTCCATTCCTTTGGGTATACACTCAGCAGTAGGATTGCCGGATCATATAGCACTTCTATCTGCAGTTGTTGAGGAACCTCCATACTGTTTTCCATAGTGGCTGCACTAATTTACAGTCACAGCAACAGTGCAGGAGGGTTCCCCTTTCTCAACATCCTCACCAGCACTTGTTATTCTGTCTTTTTGACAATAGCCAGTATAAGTAGGATGATATGACATCTCAGTGTGGTTTTGATTTGCATTTCCCTGGTGCTTAGTGATGTTGAGCATTTTTCCATGTGACTGTTGGCCATTTGTACAACTTCCTTTGAGAAGTGTCTATTTTTTAATCAGGTTGCTTGTTTTTTTACTAAGTTGTTTAAGTCCCTTAATATTGTGGATATTAATCCCTTGTCAGATGCATAGTGTGCAAAACTTCTTTCCCATTCTGTAGGTTGTCTTTTCACTCTGTTAATTGTTTCTTTTGCTGTGCAGAAGCTTTTTAGTTTGATATAATCCAATTTGTTTATTTTTTCTTTTGTTGCCTGTGCTTTGGGGTCTTACTCATAAAGTCTTTGCCCACTCCTACTTCCTGAAGTGTTTCCCCTATGTTGTCTTTTAAGAGTTTTATAATTTCAGGTTTTATGTTTAAGTCTTTAATCCATTTTGAGTTGATTTTAGTATATGGCAAGAGCTATGATCTAGGTTCATTCTTCTATGTATGGATGTCCACTTTTCCCAGCACCATTTGTTGAAGAAGGAGTCTTTTCCCCAATGTGTGTTCTCAGTGCCTCTGTCAAAGGTCAGTTGGCTGTAAATATGTTGGTTGATTTCTGGACTATTCTGTTCCACAGATTGGAGCATCTGTTTTTATGCCAGTACCATGCTGTTTTGGTTACTGTAGCATTGTATTCTAATTTGAAGTCAGGCAGTATAATGCTTCTGGATTTATATATTTATTTATTTATTTATCTATCTATCTATCTGTCTGTCTATCTATCTATCTATCTATCTATCTATCTATCTATCTATCTATCTGCTCAGGATTGCTGTGGTTATTAAAGGTCTTTTGTTGTTCTGTATGAATGTTAGCATTGTTTTCTATTTTTGTGAAGAACGTCATTGGTATTTTGATAGGGATTGTATTAAATCTGTAGATTGCTTTGAGGCATATGGACATTTTAAAAATGTTAGTTCTTCTAATCCAAGATCATGGAATGTCTTTCCATCTTTTTGTGTCCTCTTTAATTTCTTTCTTTTAATTTCTTTGATTTGTAGTTNGAAGTCAGGCAGTATAATGCTTCTGGATTTATATATTTATTTATTTATTTATCTATCTATCTGACTGTCTGTCTATCTATCTATCTATCTATCTATCTATCTATCTATCTATCTATCTGCTCAGGATTGCTGTGGTTATTAAAGGTCTTTTGTTGTTCTGTATGAATGTTAGCATTGTTTTCTATTTTTGTGAAGAACGTCATTGGTATTTTGATAGGGATTGTATTAAATCTGTAGATTGCTTTGAGGCATATGGACATTTTAAAAATGTTAGTTCTTCTAATCCAAGATCATGGAATGTCTTTCCATCTTTTTGTGTCCTCTTTAATTTCTTTCTTTTAATTTCTTTGATTTGTAGTTCTCATTGTAGAGATCTTTCAACTCCTTGGTTAATTTGATTCCTAGGGGTTTTGTCTGTTTGCTTGCCTGTTTGTTTGGTGACTATTGTATATGGACTTGTTTTCTTGATTTCTTTCTCTGCTAGTTCATATGGGAGCATAAAAATGCTACTGATTTTTGTGTGTTAATTTTGTATCCTGCAATTTTACTGAAATCAGCTAAGAGTTTTTTGGTAGAGTCTTTAGGTTTTTATACATATAGGATCACATGATCTGTAAACAGGGACAGTTTGGCTTCATCTTTTCCAATCTGGGTGCCCTTTATTTTTTTTCTCTTGCCTGATCACTCTGGCTAGTATTTCCAATATTATGTTAAGTAGGAAAGGTTAGAGTGGGCATTCTTGTCTTGTTCCTGTAAAGCTTTTCCCCATTCAGGATGATATTGGCAGTTTGTTTGTCTTATATGGCTTTTATTGTGTTGAGATAATTTCCTTCTACTCCTAACTTCCTGAGAGACTTTATCATGAAGGGATGTTGAATTTAAAAATTTTTTTGACATCTATTGAGATAATCACATAATTTTTGTCCTTGATTTTATTGATGTGTTGTATCATATTTATTGACTTGCATATGCTGAGCCATCCTTGCATCCCTGGGATGAATCTCAGTTGATCATGGTGTATAATTTTTGATGTATTGCTGCATTGTGTTTTCTAATATTTTGTTAAGGATTTTTGCATCTGTGCTCATCAAAGGTATTGGCCTGTATTTTTCTTTTTCCTGTATCTTTGTCTGGTTTTGGTATCAGGGTGATGCTGGCCTCATAGAATAAGTTTCGGAGAATAGCCTCTGTTTCAATTTTTTGGATGGTTTGAAGAGAATTGGTATTGATTCTTCTTTAAAGGTCTGGCAGAATTCATCGGTAAAGCCATCCAGTCCTGGCTTTTTGCTTTGTTGGGAGACTGCTGACTCCCACTTCGATCTCCGTGTTATTGGTCTGTTCCAGTTTTCTATTTCTTCCTGTTTTAGTCTTGGTAGTTTGCATGCATCCAGAAATTTATCCATTTCCTCCTGGTTTTTAAATTTGTTGATGTATGGTTGTATATAATATTATCTAATGATTCTTTGTATTTTCTGTGGTATCAGTTGTAATGTCTCCTTTTTCATTTCTGATTTTTGTTATTTGGGTCTT